>NW_024870635.1:505618-539882 GCF_013358625.1 Macadamia integrifolia
TAATGATTTCAGATGAGTTGATTTACATTTTTCAGTACTCGTGGATGTAATCTTGAAATTTTGAAATTGGTCTTTGTATGAGTCTTAAGGTTATGATTCTGAATGTTACTCAAATGAAGTTATCAACTCATTTATCATTAGGGATAATGCTTTTGTGGTAGCACCTTAGAATTTGGAATCGAACTTTCCACGTTAATGCTGTTTGAAGCCTAAGGTCATTTTAATTTTCTACCCATTTTAAAGATGTTCTGAGTCTCATCAACTTTAATATTCTGTGATGTGCATTATCTTGGCAAATATGAAAGACATGGAACCTAGTTGAGGTTTTCCTCCATCTCATGCTGTGATGTATTTTGATGGGGCACTGGTTCTTGTCCACTCGGTTTGGTTGCAGGGTGTGTTTCTATCTTCTGAGTTCTGATTCTAGGACTTATATTGCTGTGCAAGCTAAGCTTGCAATGGGGGCTGAAGCTATTCGAGATGGCTATCTTGTGGCTCGCCGCTTTCATATTCCTTGCTTGAAGAATTGTTCGGACTCTATGTGTGTTATCTCTGCTCTTGGTCACTCAACCTGCTCCTTGGATTGGGCGACGCAACTATTGTGGATGATCTTTCATTTTCGCCTGTTGTTTTCAATTTACTCTTGTATGTTCCTTGACATTCTCGGGGTAAGGCTGCATAGTTCTTGACTCCTAGACTTAAGGCTGCATAGTTCTTGACTCCTAGACTTTGCACATGCGGGAGTCTCGTGCACCAGGTATGCCCTTTTCATTTCTTGTATGCTCCTCGTACCTCCAATAGATTAGCACATTTTTTAGGTTAGGGTGCCTCCAAATTTATGCTGTAAACTAGAATTTCCTTTTTTGACAGAAAAAAGATGGTTGAAAATGAAATGGATCTTGCACATAAAAGCATGCAATACCCACAATGTCATTCTTCATCATTTGATTCAAACTCTTGATCCATTCTTCCCCGTTTCCAAAATCTTGATGCGGTCCTGCCCTGCACCTGCTCTCTTAAAGAGTTAAAAGTTGGAAAAAAATATACGAGAATTTACCATGTTAAAAACCCCTAATAAGTGAACCAAATCCCCATGGTGATGTCAACCATGAACATGAGACTACTCTTCTCCTATTTATAATTTTTTTTTTTAAAGGGTAAATTACACCTGAGGTATCCAGTATTTAAGAAAATGATATTTGAGGTTCAAAAATCAAACATATTTTCTATTTTACCCCTCTAAATAATTATATGAACCATTACAGAATAAAAGATATACCCAACCCCAACATAATTTTCATTCCATGTTTTCATTTAAAGCACCCTTTCCTTTAAGCTGGATTTCAGTGATTCCACCATATGGCAGTCCTATGGTTCTATTCCGTTAAACGAGATACAATGATGTCCACTAAATGGTTGCCTAGTGGTTTCAAAAGAGGAAATTAAGGCACTGATTGATAACGTTTCTATTGTTTTTGTGTTTCGAAACAGCAAAAATGACACAAAAATGGATTTTTTGGTGTTTGATAAACCTGTTTCTGGAAACTTTTTTGCAGGTATAATGCCACTAAAAACCCAATAGTATCATCGGATGCCCAAAAGGGAGATAGGGTTCAGTTGCCTCTTTTAGGTTTAAATAGTTGAGAGATTTATCGGGCACAACACCCTTTTTTTCTCTCAAATTTGACTTGTTTTGTCAAAGTCATTTCTAGAATTGTAAATATGCATAAAATTTTATTTATGTTTTTAGAAACAGTTGAAACAGAACAACTTTGGGCCCGTTTGATAATGTTTCAAGAAACGATAGAAACGGAAATCGCCGTTTATGGAAATAGAAACGGAAACCAAGGGTGTTTGATAACCAGTGACTGTTTCTGTCTTTTCTGTTTCAAGGTAATGTTTACCCCAAGTGTCGATTAGTGTCGATGTAGCGCCTTCGCTCCAACAGTCCTCGCAATTGTTGAAGGTTTTGGTTGTCGGACGACGACTATGATTTTGGGTGGTATTCATTTTCCTCTTCATATTCCATCGCCGGTAGAGAATTGGATTTCTCAGAGAAAGCCAGAGAGAGAGATATTATTACGGTGAAGGCTTAAGGGTTTACCTTTGTCGATGGTGAGGACTGAGGAGGGGTTTTTGGAGGCTGCAAAGAGGTATCTCAGGGCTAGAGAGGTTCACGAACTGTTGGTGAACCGCCTTGCAGTCCTTGAGCCCCCTTCCGAAGCAGAGGCATTTGGTGTTTAGGTCTAAAGGAACCCCTGACTTATCAGCAGAAGCCCAAACGCCAACAATCCGTAAATCATTGTCGCATCAGTGTCGTACACAGAATGTCCGCTCGTCGTACTCATCCGGCATCGCTTGACTCTTCGTCAGAGGAAGAATGAAGAGAATCACACAATCAAAGGGGGGAGGGGAAAAGAAGTTAGAAGCATACTGTCTTCTTTGGAGATTCTGTTGTTTCGATGGTGGAGGTTATGGAAGAAAGGAGGATGAGGCTCGGAGTGAAAGGGGAAGGAGGAAGATGGCCCTCGGTGGTGGATGAGGATTCATGTTTCAGCTGCTACTATCTTCCATGGCTTTTTCTTTCAACTGATGTTTTGGGTTTGATGGATTTTTATTGGGTTTTTAACAATTATGGTGAACCAAAGTCGTTTCTAGAAACGACGAAACAAGTCATACTTGTTTCGTCAATTGCGTTTCTAGGAACAAAAATTGATATAAATTTTGATTTATGTTTCTAAAAACAAGATAAACGGAACAACTTTATCAAACGCTTTTTAGGCCGTTTCTGCCGTTTCTAGGAACAGAAACAGCAGAAACAAAATGTTATCAAATGGTGCCTTTATCAAATGCTTTTTAGGTTGTTTCTCCATTTCTGGGAATAAGAAAATGCAGAAATGGCAGAAACAGAACGTTGTCAAATAGTGCCTAAGAGAAAATGGTGTAGTAAGAGAATAAATTACGTACTATTTGGAAACTAGGTCAAATGAAGTAATTCAACGCTTTCCTTGTAAGGATGAGCCCTAATTGAATACAGAGAAAAGGCAAATAAGATACTTTATTTGCATTTCTGGGAATAAGAAAATGCAGAAACGAAAACAGAATGTTGTCAAATGGTGCCTAAGAGAAACGGTTTAGTAAGAGAATAAATTACGCACTATGTGGAAACTAGGTCAAATGAAATAATTCAATGCTTTCCTTGTAAAGATGAACCCTAATTGAATACAGAGAAAAGGCAAATAAGACACCTTATTTGAACTATGTTTTCTAGGTTATCATATCTCTGGTATCCAACTTGACGATTTAAGGAGTTTCTTCCACCACCAAGTGAATAATTTTGGGCGGAGGGATGAGGCGAGTTGTGCAGAGGGGGCAAGGACGAGATCCCCAGAGAGGGAAAGGGAGAGGGGTGGAAGTTTCAAAGGGGGTAGGGCTAATGGATGAGGATGAGGTGGAGGATAAGGGTGTCACAACCAAATCAAAACCATTGAGTGAAACCAAATCAAGCCATTTACACTAAAACCGTAAAATCGTTTAATAAATGGCTTTGTTGCCGTTTAAATTAATTAATATATACATGGTAAATTCAATTTTAAATTTACATATATTTTAATATAAAAAAAATGTATATTAAAGAGTGAAAAGACATAACAATAGACAATTCAATGTTAAGTTTACAGGAAATTTTACTAGTTTCAACTTTGTTTTTGTAAATTGAGTATGGAGGAAAGATGAGGGAAAGATACTGAATCCAACAAGAGTATATTTGCAGTAGTAGAGCTCATGTTCCAATGGAACGTCTATCTTCCCCATAGCAAACCTTTATTCCCGCCGCGGGAATAAGCAGAGGTGTTGCGCCGTCGCTGAGACTCTTTGGGAGTTCAGAGAGATGATCCCCCAACAAACCCAATTCCTTCTCGGAGACGCAGCTGTCTCTCCTACATATTACTCCATTCCCCGATCTTCTCTCTCTCTAATAACACTCAACGAGTCCGACACCTCCGGGCTCCGACCCAATGAGACTGTTTTAACAAAAAAAAAAACCCCAGAAAACAGGAAAGAAAGTGGCTTTGTAAGAGAGACCTCTCTGGTTTCATTCTTTTCCTGAGTTTCTTCCTTCACCAAGAGAATTTTGCCATTGGTATTTCCACCACCTTAATTACTATATGATGTTGTAACCACAATGGTGCACGCATCACATAACCCAATGCCCAAAAACAAGGAAGAGAGAGATTGCAGAACTGCTTGCAGTTCACCTTCGTCTTTTCCCGAAAGAAAGAGACGCAGCTCTTCCCATGTGAATCACCCCCAACTCCTCCAGGAGATAAGATCATAAGAAGCAGTTACTTCGTAATTGTCATCCGTTTCCTTCCCCTTGCACATTGCACGTTGCACGCTGATTCTGATCACCTCTGACACTGAGTCTCCGAACTTCCCGTCTCCCTTTCCCTTCTTAACCACATGAAACCATAGCACACCCACCCCTCCCTTCCCAGTTCCCCTCGGCCAAATCGTTTAAAGTTCAAAAGAAAATTAGAGATGATGCAACGCCGGAGACCCATTTTGCTATTCTCACTCACACTGCTCCTCCTCCGTCTCTCTCTCTTACCAGAGAGCTCTCTTGCATTAGATGCCAAAATCCTTGTCCAGACCAGGAATACCCACCTTAAAGACACCGCCGGTCATCTGAAAGATTGGACCTTGGTTGGACATCACGCCGCCGATGCTCCTTGTTCTTGGACCGGCATTGCCTGTGACCCTCTCACATACGCCGTCTTGTCCGTCAACCTCTCCAGCTTCAATCTTTCCGGCGATTTTCCCGCTGGTTTCTGCCGGATTCGTACCTTACAGAACCTATCCCTCGGCGATAACCTCCTCGAAGGGACTGTTTCCTCTGTCGCAATTTCTGCTTGTTCTCATCTTCACCACTTGAATCTATCCTACAACCTTTTCGTCGGAAAATTGCCTGACTTTACTCCCCAGTTCTCCAACTTGCGTTCCTTGGACCTCTCTCAGAACAATTTCTCCGGGGAAATCCCCCCAAGCTTCGGCCGTTTTCCCAATCTCGCTGTGCTCTGCCTCTTCGCTAACCTGCTTAACGGTTCCATTCCTCCCTTCTTGACCAATCTCACTGAGCTTGTCAGGTTCGAACTCGGCGTCAATCCCTTCTTCCCAAGCCCATTGCCGTCCGACATCGGAAACCTACGTAAGCTCGAAATTCTCTATCTTACGTACTCGAATCTCGTTGGAGAAATCCCGGAGTCCATTGGTAAGCTTGTCTCCCTCAAGATTCTCGACCTCTCCAACAATGACCTATCTGGTCGCATTCCTCACAGCATTGGGGGACTGAAGAGCATCCTACTGATGGAGCTTTACGCGAATTCCCTCACCGGCGAATTACCGAAGAGTCTTGGTGATCTGAAAACTCTGGTCAATTTCGATGCTTCTCAGAACAATCTCACAGGGAGATTACCCATTCATTTCGCTGCTTTGCGTTTGGTTTTCCTGGGTCTCAATGACAACCATTTGGAAGGCCAAATTCCGGAGATTATCGCATCCAATCCCAACCTTGCAGAACTCAAGCTCTTCAACAACAGCTTTTCCGGTAGCTTACCCAGAAATTTAGGCCTTTTTTCCGATCTGGAGTACTTCGATGTTTCGAGTAACGATTTCTCGGGTCATTTTCCCCCTTATCTCTGCTACGGAAGTAAGCTCCAACGTTTAGTAGCTTTTGATAACCGATTTTCTGGAAAACTATCTGGTTTTTACGGCGATTGCAATAGTCTTACGTATGTGAGAATCTTCAACAACGAGTTATCTGGAGAAGTGCCTTCACGACTTTGGAGTCTCCCTCGGGTTACTAGGCTGGAAATCGCTAACAATAGATTCGAAGGCTCGATTCCTCCTTCAATCTCTGGTGCTCGAAGCCTCACGCAATTGTTGATAACCGGTAACGAGTTTAATGGCGAGCTTCCGACAGAAATCTGCCTTTTACAAGAGCTTGCGGTCATTGATATGAGTAGAAATCGTTTATCCGGCGAGGTCCCGGCATGCATAACGGCACTTAACAGATTGCAAAAGCTGGACCTTCAACAGAACTTGTTTTCTGGCGAGATCCCAAGCGATGTAAGTTCCTGGAAGGAACTGACAGAGCTGAACCTCTCGAGAAACGGATTCTCCGGCAACATTCCGCGCGGCCTTGGAAATCTGCCCGTGCTCACTTTTCTAGACCTTTCCGAGAACCAATTATCTGGAGAGATTCCGATAGAACTGGCGAACTTGAATATCGATACGTTCAACCTCTCCGTCAACAATCTCGCCGGGCCAATCCCTCATGGCTTCGACAACATTTTATATCTCTCAGGCTTGATCGGAAATCCTAACCTATGCAGTCCAGACCTAAAACCGTTCCCTCCCTGCCCGAAAACCAATTCACGGACGGTGACCTCGGCTGTGATGGCGATATTCACCGTCTTGGCATTGATACTGGTAGTCTCACTCTTCCAGTTATACAAAAGCGGCATAATTGAAGCCATCGCCGGGAAAGCAAAAGCGAGACGGCAGTTGAAGCTGACGACATTCCAACTGCAACGGTTCAACGAAGATGAGATTATGGATTCATTGACGGAGGACAACCTGATAGGCACCGGCGGATCCGGCAAGGTATACAGGGCAAGATTGAAAAACGGAGAGACCGTGGCGGTGAAGAAAATGTGGGGAGGAAACAGGACACCGGAAACTGAGAGAGCTTTCCGTTCGGAGGTGGAGACGTTAGGGAGAATCCGGCATGGCAATATCGTAAAATTACTGGTTTGTTATACCGGAGAGGAGTGTAGGGTGTTGGTCTACGAGTACATGGAGAACGGGAGCTTGGGAGACGTTTTGCATGGCGAGGAGAATGGTGGGATTTTACTGGACTGGAATAAGAGGTTCGAGATAGCTGTTGGGGCGGCGCAGGGATTGGCTTATCTGCACCACGACTGCGTGCCGGCTATCTTGCACAGGGATGTTAAGTCCAACAATATATTATTGGATGGGGATTTCCGTCCCTGTGTGGCGGATTTTGGACTCGCGAAGCTGTTGCAGCCGGACGTGGGTGGCACTGGAACTGGAACTAGAACTGGAACCGAAGGCGGTGCGCCAAGCGTAATGTCACGTGTGGCTGGCTCATACGGTTATATTGCACCTGGTAGAATCAATGGCCACCTACTTTTACACACACCTATCACTAGGCTAAGCTAGTGTTCGAATGCATTCTCATATCAAATGAACCCTAATTTAATAGACCTTAATTGCTTACTAATTGGTTTCTTTTGCTTTGGACAAAATGTAGAGTACGCCTACACCCTCAAGGTGACGGAGAAGAGTGATGTCTATAGCTTTGGAGTTGTATTGATGGAACTGGTGACAGGGAGGAGTCCTAGTGACAACCTTGGCGAGGGTATGGACATGGTTAAGTGGGTAAGTGATGCTGCAACAAACTGTCCAGAACCTGAAGGAGGCACTAGTAACATGAATTTGCTTAGCATTATAGATTCAAGGATGAAAGTTTCATCTAGTGATTACGAAGAGATTAAGGTGGTCTTGAACGTGGGTCTTCTCTGTACTTCTGCTTTTCCAAAGAACAGACCTTCCATGAGGACGGTCGTTGAGCTGCTTAAGGAGAAGAGAGTTATTAGTTTTCCGGCGATGGCTTCTCTAAAATGATGGTTGCTCGAGGTAGATGCAGCTAATTGGGAATTTACTAATTTACTTGGGACTTGTTATGTTGAGTTGCGATTCCTGAAGTTGCCTCACAAGGATAATTTACTTTTATTCTGAGTGAATTGAGGCTCCTTAAGAAAACTTGCTCCTTAAACTTTGCTTAGACAGATGAAAGCTATATATTTTGGACACCTCTCTTTCTCCCCGTCACGCACTTGCACATTCAAACATGTGGTCACTTGTGTCAATCAATTCAAACCAGATGTCCAAGATCATAAATTGATTTGATTCCATTCTTGAATGAGGTCTTTTGAAGGGTTCAATCCAGACCTTAAAACATTAAGTAGAGAGAGCTCCTCAATATATAAATACATTAAGGACCTAAACAAACAAACAGATATGAGACTATAAAGATTATGATTTTCAACATACCCTAGGTTTGGGGAGATGCAGATTTGAAGTCCACATCCTTAGTATCTGTCTTCGAACGTACCTGATGCATGAAGCTCCCACATGTGGGGGGTGGGGAGTTGGGGGGTGAACTACATAACTTTATCCCTAGAATGTTGAGAAACTATTTTGACCATTTGACCTCCAGGTCACAACATTCGTATCTTAGTATCCATCTCTAATATTCTCTTCATAAAGCATATTTGGGATGGATGTATAAATTGCCACAATTATAATGCATGTTCATTTGGGATGGAACATTCTGCCCTAACACTATTTAAAATGTAACCTCTTTTGAGGTATGATATAACTATACCTAAGATTAATATTAGCGATGGAAATAGTTCTATATCTAAATCAAACTTTGGATTTTTTTAATGTTTGTAAAAATTAATTGATTTTCAATTATTTAAGAGGAAAATTAATTCTGTCCCCATAGCTAACTACTGGGGATGGAAATTATTTTTCATTGCTAAAAGATCTCTACTGGCCTCTTTTATTGTAGTGAATTTATATACTTCAGGAGTTCTCTACATGTAATTTCTTGAGGTTTTGGAATGGACCATCCAACAGGGTTTATTTCACGAGAATCTGTAAAGCATTGCAGGGAAAACAATTTGTTTTTGGTCTCTTATATGATTGCAATTTGAAGCAAATGGTGATCAAAGGTTGAAATCGATCGGATCAATTTTATCTGTCTTTTATCTAAGTAATACGTTAGAATATCACATAGGGTTCAACCTTCAAAATATATTTATTAGGCCAAAGTTTTTCTTCACTTTGTATAGAAATAAGAACTCCTTCACCATCTAGGAGGGACCTTACTATTGGACTCTTGTGTCATCATTTCACTTCCATCCCTTATAAGTCTGAAACCATCTTTCATTGTTATCATATGACTATACCAATACCAATGGTGAGGGAATTCTTCCTACACATGGGATCAACATCATAGAGATGATTGTATTTTGGTAAAGCATAATAGAGAGGATTGTAACCAACAACTTGGCACATTTTGATTCCAATGTAAGTCAATAGCATGTATATTCTTTTTTCTTTGTTAAATTTTAGAGTGCCTAACAATATCTCTATAGGTGTAATGGTGTCACTTCTAAGCCTACACCAATAGATCGGATTGAGTTCGACTAGAAAAATTCGATATAGTCCAAACTTATTTATTAAATATGTCAGACTCAAGCCCATTTCGATCAACATTTAGAGCTTGTTTGATTTTGTTTCCAGAAATGATTTATCTATTTTTCTGTGTTCAGAAACGAAAAAACACCCCAAAAACCATTTGATTTTTATGTTTTATTTCACTTGTTTTTTGAAACATAAATTAAAATTTATGCCTATTTTTGTGTCTATAAATAGGAATGGAGAAACAAGTTAGACTTGTTTTCTATTTTTAGAAACAAGTGGGAACAACAAAAATTGTGAAAAACTCGATATTTCACTCGACTTACCCAAACCCTAACCATTTGTTAAAACTTCTCTCTATCCAAATGCGGCAATTCCAACCTGGTTATGCGAAACTCATATTTTCGGATTGCCTTCATCTTTCTTAAGCTCATCTCCATGAAGCATACCTGCAACTCCAACGTCATGCCTTAACTCGTGAGTTGCTCCTACAATGTCGTGCCTTCATTCATGTCTTGAACTCAACTACATTGTTGAAAATGTTTGGGGAAACAAAAAAATCAAACACCTTTTTACAATTCAAAAAATCATTTCTTAGCACAGAAACGACAAAAACTGTTTTTATTGTTTTTAAACACATAAAGACCTTTAGTTTTTTATACAAGAATGCTATCCGGTGGACAGCCTGACAGTGACCATTTGCATAATTGCATGCTGGGAACTTTATTGCCTCGAGCATGGCATCCAGGTATGGCTTCTTAATTCTTATTTATTGGCTTATGTTTCTGAGTTGTGTTTTTCTCCATTTAGGTTTTCTTCGTTTCTCGTTTAGATTTCATTTTGCCTCTTCTTATATCTTCAGATCTGGTTCATTATGATAAAGGGATTGTTATTGTTCTGTTGTAGACCTGAATTCTTTTAGTAATCAATATCCGTAGAGATGTCAAAATTTAGTCCAAATTTAAAAAAATCGATAGAATTAAACCTATTTTTATTGGATTGGTTTTGAATTAAGGTATGTTGAGATCAATTGAAAATCAAATCAAATTGAATTGACTAATAATGAAAGCGATAAAAAAAAAAAAAAGTGATTATGAGATTATAGATAGGAAAATTAATTATTTGTTTTTTACAATATTAGTGATAATATTTTTTAATGTAAGGGGAATTGAAGCTAATGAAACTATTTTAGTAAAATTCAATCATCTCAACTCCCGAGCAATCACACCAAAGACTCGAGTTCCTTTTGGATTTCCTTTTTGGTCAATGACAATTGTTGCGTTGTCATCATATCGTTTTATCATATACCATTATAATTTTTTTATTTTTTTTTTAACCAAGGTGTTCAGGCCAGCTTACGCACACCTCAACTAATCCTCGGGGAGACTAGCGTAGTAACCCACCGCCATGGTCTCCACTTAAATCGTAGATACACATATGAGTAATCGAATCTGAGACCGTGCGCTTATCCATTGTCACGTTTGAGTTCTTTACATGTATATACAATTACAACTCTGATTACTTCTGATCTTTCTAGAGCCATATTGGCCTATCTCTTTGATTACAACACAATAACGTCACCAATATGAGCATATCGACGATTGTTGGCTCCTATAATTCAAATACACATCAATTCTCGAGCCTCGCTATTGTCCACTACATTCAAATGGGTTTGAGGTTAAATCATTTTACGAATCAATGAATATGAAGTTATGAATACGGAAATTGATTTGTAAATTGTAACAATGCTTCTATTGTTGTCCTTGTTCACTATACAAAATTAGTTGGATGGTTAAATTAATGATCGGATAGTATGTTTCATTTTGTGATTTCAATATTAATTATCTTCATAATAATTAGATATCTTTTCTATACCATTATAAACCATAATTTTGTCACAAATTTAAAGTATTTTTGCCAAATCTTTCGTCACTTCAAATTATGAATGTAAAATTACATTATGGTACAAGTTCGATGATAAACCGATATTTATCTGATATTAAAAAATCAAAATAAATGGAAATCAAACTGGACCAAAATCGAAAACTGAAAAAAAAAAAAAAAAAAAAAAAACCAAAGTTCTTTAATGGATTGGTTTTGGTCTCCATCATTTATAGACCAAAACCAATTCAAACCAATCAAAATTGAGCCGAATCAACCATTTGACACCCCTAAATTTTGGTTATCAATATCCGATAACGCTGGTACTGGCCAAGGATTGGGAAAATGGCATTTTTTTGGGATAGGATTGACCCAAAAAATGAATAAAAATATATATATAAAATTCTAAAAAATACAGAAAAATGTATAAATCAAATTGAGAGAAGTGAAAAATACATGTTTTTAGTGAAATAACGGACAAAATACAAAATACAAAATACAAAATAAAAATAAAAAATAATAAATAAAAATATGTAAAAATATTTTGTAAGAATGTAAATATTATATTATGTTGATTACATCAATGCTGTAGATCTATGTTGAATCTAAAACATATTGGTATCCCAGCATTATATTTAATTTAGTTTTATTTTATTTTTAAATAAAATTTGAAGAAAAACCCCTAAAACCTGTATTTTTGCCAAAGTTGTGATTACATAAATATTGTAGATT
Organism: Macadamia integrifolia; assembly: GCF_013358625.1. Taxonomy (NCBI): domain Eukaryota; kingdom Viridiplantae; phylum Streptophyta; class Magnoliopsida; order Proteales; family Proteaceae; genus Macadamia; species Macadamia integrifolia. The sequence goes on from NW_024870635.1 coordinate 517,526, forward strand.
CATGTACATAATGATATTCCAACATCAAACCTTACTTCCAGAGAACGAGGAGGTATTGGCTTTCTTTTACAGGATTAGCTGGGTCATCCTCGGTGCCGTCTCGAACCCTGTTAGAGTCTCTGCCATTTTGGTGAGAGAGGCTCTTGCAGTCAAGGAAGAGCTTATGGAGGCGATCTCAAAAGGTTTCTATAAGCTTCAAGTGGAGAGTGACAATCAACCCCTCATCTCTTATTTGCAGTACTCTTCTAAAAGTCTAGACCTTATGGTGTGATATCCGATATCTTTGTTCTCTTTTTTATGATTGTCAATTTTTTTTTGTATTCCAAGGAAGACTAATGTCATAGATGATACCTTTGCTAGGAGGGCACCCTTTGTTGTGAATAGGACTATTTGGCCTATTTTTGATCCTTGTTCGTGTACACCTATGATTCTAGATAACTTGTGTGTAATCGGTCCATCTCATTAGATTTTTTTTCTGTAAAAAAAAAAATCTTTTATTTATTTATTGCAAATATTTTAAATATTCGATAACCGAAACTGCTTTATTTTAAATTTTAAATTTTAAATTTTAAATATAACCGGGAGCGAGATGGTGGTGTGTTACATTCGACTGTGGAACGTGAGTACGTAGTGTGTCACTTTCACCATGTCACGGGTTCACGGTAGGCTAACGGGAATAGAAAGCTCTGAGACGGAATTGCCCTCGTATTCTCACAATATTTTCATAGCTAGTCCTCATTGCTCACTTGTTTACATATACGCTACCTTTTTTTTTTTTTTTCGTAATGCGCATATACGCTACTTACTGTAAATGTAATGTAACCTAAATCAATGGACCAACGTTGCCTCGATGGCTCAATTGGGTGGGTCCCCGTCGTTTCTCCGCATAGGTCCAGCTGTCCAAATTCAATTCAAATTGCAGCCAGTAGGGTCCACTAGTCAATTAAAATTAAAAGCCCCGGGCGGTGTCATTTCTGTAAAATTCCAAAGTTAAGACCCGTTACGATAATAAATTCGAAATCGGGCGGCAAAGCTAATTTCGAGGAAATGATGTTTAACTCTAACGGCACAGCGGCACAGCCACAGGGTCGTTTAACTGGCCAATCAGGTTGCTTCGCTGGCAGACGTCCGTAATCATGGTTAACTAACCGTGGTTGAAACAACCAGACTCTATCGGTCTATCCCTCCCTTCTCCTATAAAAAGTGAAGCGAAGTCACGGACTCTTCTATTCCAAGGGCGTCTTAATAAACGTCCGTCAGTTGTTTGTTCTTCAGTTTTCTTCTCCTGCTCGCTCTCTTTCCTCCGAGAGATCTTTCTCCCTAGCGACAATGCGAGAGTGCATTTCGATCCACATTGGTCAGGCCGGTATCCAGGTCGGCAATGCATGCTGGGAACTTTACTGCCTCGAGCACGGCATCCAGGTATGGCATCTTTTCTGATTTTTGTTTTTCTCGTTGAGATTTCATTTTGCCTCTTCGTATATCTTCAGATCTGGTTCATTTTGATGAAGGGATTGTTATTGTTCTGTTGTAGATCTGGATTCTTTTAGGTTCTCCGATGTAGGATTTTGATTGCTATATAGTCCTTGATCTGTTCGATTTATGTTGTAGATCTGAAGTCTTCTAAGTTTTCCGATCTTGAATTTTGATTGGCTTATAATCCTAGATCTGTTCGATTTATGTTGTTGATCTGAATTCTTTTATGTCTGACGATTTAGGGTTGATTTTGAATTTCTTTGTGTTGTAGCCTGATGGCCAAATGCCAAGTGACAAAACTGTTGGTGGGGGAGACGATGCCTTCAACACCTTTTTCAGCGAAACTGGTGCTGGGAAGCATGTGCCCCGTGCTGTCTTTGTAGATCTAGAGCCGACTGTTATTGATGAAGTGAGGACTGGGACGTACCGCCAGCTTTTCCACCCAGAACAGCTCATCAGTGGCAAGGAAGATGCTGCTAACAACTTCGCCCGTGGCCACTATACCATTGGGAAAGAGATTGTTGACCTTTGCTTGGACCGCATCCGGAAGCTTGCGGACAACTGCACAGGTCTCCAAGGTTTCCTGGTTTTCAATGCTGTTGGTGGTGGCACTGGATCTGGTCTTGGGTCCCTTCTATTGGAACGTCTTTCTGTTGATTATGGAAAGAAATCGAAGCTTGGTTTCACTGTTTACCCTTCTCCCCAGGTCTCAACCTCCGTTGTTGAGCCCTACAACAGTGTCCTCTCCACCCACTCCCTTCTTGAGCACACTGATGTTGCCGTACTCTTGGACAATGAGGCCATCTATGATATTTGCAGGCGCTCCCTCGACATTGAACGCCCAACATACACCAACCTCAACCGCTTGGTTTCTCAGGTGATAAAATCTTTCCTTCGTATATTCTTTGGATATTGGAAATTGTAAATTGTGATTCTTTTCTTTTCATTATTAATATATTTGGGTGTTTTTCCAGGTCATCTCATCGTTGACTGCGTCTCTGAGGTTCGATGGTGCCCTCAATGTCGATGTTACAGAGTTCCAGACTAATTTGGTTCCCTACCCAAGAATCCACTTCATGCTTTCCTCTTATGCCCCTGTGATCTCGGCTGAGAAGGCTTACCACGAGCAACTCTCAGTAGCGGAGATCACCAACAGTGCTTTTGAGCCGTCGTCTATGATGGCCAAGTGCGATCCTCGCCACGGTAAATACATGGCTTGCTGCCTTATGTATCGAGGAGATGTTGTGCCCAAGGACGTCAATGCTGCTGTGGCTACCATCAAAACTAAACGCACAATTCAATTCGTGGATTGGTGCCCTACTGGGTTCAAGTGTGGAATCAACTACCAGCCACCAACTGTTGTTCCAGGAGGTGACCTGGCTAAGGTTCAGAGGGCTGTTTGCATGATCTCCAACTCGACCAGTGTTGCAGAGGTGTTCTCCAGGATTGACCACAAGTTTGATCTTATGTATGCCAAGCGTGCTTTTGTGCATTGGTATGTTGGTGAGGGAATGGAAGAGGGAGAATTTTCTGAAGCTCGTGAAGATCTTGCTGCCCTGGAGAAGGATTATGAGGAGGTCGGTGCTGAGTCTGCTGAGGGGGAAGATGGTGACGAGGGAGATGAGTATTGAGATGTGTCCAGCGTGCTTTACCATAGCTGTTTCGTTTCCTTGTTTTCATTTTGTCATTGTGGACCTGTTGCTGTGCTTTCGTTTCAAACTGGGTTGTGGTGGCTGTGCTTAATATTGTGGTTGGATTAACGTAATATACTGCGTGGTGCTTATCGTTCCCATTATTGCTATGACTTTTTTGGACTCGTGTTACTGTGTTGGATTGATACTTTGGGCTCATGAACTATTGAAGGCACGGTCGCACGAATATGTATGTGGGACTGATGCTCTGAACCTGCCACTGGAGGATATCTGTGGCAGAAGTTTAGCCAAATCGCGTGACCCATCATCTGGTGTTGAGCATTGAGTTTCCTAGATTTCTACCCATTAGTAGAAATCATACAAGTCAAAATACTGTAAATGATAGATGTAGCCTTTATCTTGTGGATATTATTATGGCTGAACAGGAATGCTGCATCGATCAAGGGAATTCATAATAATCTTCATCCCAACAAAAGAGAGCACCAACTTGTCAATGTTTTTCTTCAATCGTTGATCATTTTGTGTGCTTGGATTGTTGAGGTGAAAGAGGTATGGTTATTAGGATCTTACATGGTCAAGACCCAGATGTCAAAGTGAAATGCTGGGATATATGATCACTGGAGCAGAATTTTGTTCTGTTTGAAAGCTTGATCTATTGGATCCCAAGCTTCCTTCGATGAAAGGGATGCTTCTTCATATAACTGAAGCTTTTAAAATGCTCCTCCAGATTAAATCTCTTTGACCACTTGCATATCTGGTGATCTAAATCTTTACAATATATGGATTTGTCAGGGATGTGAAATTTTTTTGAAATATTTTAGACACATTAATAAGTAATAATTTCTTTAAGTGCATGTAAATATGGAGTGTTTAGTATACATGCAATTCATAAACCACATATAGATCTATAGAATGTAGATGAATGTGTTTTCTTTCAGTTTTTTAGAGTTAGTAATAGTTGGCTGGTATGTGTTGGAAGGGATTTCTGCCAAGCACCATTCCATTTTTTTTATTTTTTGGGTAATTTACTACACCATCTCCATCTCCTAGAGAATGTCACAATTATAAAACCATCCCTTCTGTTTCACCAAATCAAACTCAGACCTTCTATCGTCAATCCTGATTAAGTGAGAATTTGAAATGACATTATTACCCTTTTGATTAAAATACATGACCCTAAAATGTAAATTCTATCCTCCTTTTCTTCGCCCCACAATGTCGACCGATGAATAACATTCTGAAATTTGTATTCCACAATGGTCGAAGAAGAGAGATGGAAATGTCAAAAGCATTCGTCGAAGATGGTTCTGAGGAATACAAATGGTTGTGAGGTTGGACAGTTTTTCATGAAACATCCATTTTTAATGTTTTGATTTGGGTTCTTGAAAATTGGAATGAACCTTACCATGATACCATCCTCTGAACCAAGAGGAATGATTTTGTACTTCAAAGTCACAACCTGAGTAATACAAACCATGGGAGTTTGCCCTCTTTGCCTCAAAGATAGTCTCCTCAAACTCTGCCCCAACTGTGCTAATGTGCGCCCTTGCGCGTGCTGTACTTCTTCTTTCTCATCGTCTTCTTCCTTTTCTCACTCCTCCTCTATCAATAATCCAAAGTTTGGACCTGGTATCGGAGCCGTCGGACGCGTTTCAAATCTAATCGACAGTGAGCCTGCATTCCAATGTTCCAAATCCAACAACTTCAACTTCATCCGATGGAGACTTTCCAATAAGGACGCCGTAGCACCAGCTCCTGACCTGAGTCGTGGCAGATCATCATTGTGGTCTGTGTTTAAGTCTTCGAGGAAAACGAAGAAATCAGAGGAAGAAAAGGAAGAGAAACCGCAGCCGGAACAGGTGAAGATGAGGAGAGCGAAATCGGTAGGAATTTATGTAAATCCAACAATTTCTTCTTTCTCTGAACCTGCAGGCGGCGATAACAAGTTGAATAGGGAGGAGTTGGTACTTTCCGAGTCTAATGAAAGTTTTCGGGCAACCGAAGACAACTAAAAGACAACTGATAGTGACACTGGGGATGTTCTCGGCATTCGCCTGAATCTCAGGAGCTTATTTTTGTTGGTGGTGAGAACAACTCTCGATGGTTCGCGTAAGAGCCAACTGGACCGGCCTTTGATTTTCTCTACTTGGGAACTATGGAGCCTTTCGATCGTAGGGGAGCGACGCGGCAAGAGACAAATGGGATTTGTGGTTCGCCTTACCACAATCTCTCTCTCCCCTGTACTAAGGCCTAACTTAAGTACTAAACTGATCATTCCTTCTGCAAACCCACTGCCTGAGCTTTAACGTAGCCGGTTGCAGTCCCTCATGGCCAGGAATCCCCCAGCCCCTTACCATCTTTCTGTGACCCTGGGCAAACCAGCCGCCCTGTCTGACTTTTATACTCCCTCCGGCCGGCAATTCTTATACCCCTATTAGACTTGCAAATTGATTTAAAAATAAAAAATAAAAAAAAATAAAAAAAGAAAAGAAAAGAAAAGTTGAAATAGAATTCATGTTTGGAAGAAATGTGGAGCACAACGATCTGGTGATGATGACGATGGAGCTAAGCTCTACATTTTTAAAAAGGTATTTTAGTATTTAGAAAAAAATATATCTGCTGATATCAGCCTTTATGGTATATTCCATAACAAAGACTGACGGTAGGAAATCTGAGTACAATTTGGTATTATGCAAAAGGTGTTACTCTAATAGTGGTATTCTTTTAGGAGGTGGCGCTATAAATTACCCTTTTTTTTTTCTCTCTAAAAGCATTTTTTTCACTATTATCAAACACCAATCTACTCCTTATAATCAACTCTTTGTGAGGAAAAAAAATACTTACAGGTCAAAAGTACTTTTTGAGAACAGAATTATTATCAAACGCAGCCTCAATATTTCTTGGCACTTATTCCATTTTAGGGAACCATAAATATAGCCATATTATGTCAGTTGATTTTTGCCAGTCTCCAACCAGATCCATTGACAGCAGCTTAAGTAAATTTCCCAAATACAAGGTGAACAGTTATAAATTAAAATGTCTCCTTCAAGCTTCTACATATTTGGGTATCCACCTCTGTATTTTGCATTCACTCTCAAGTTTCAATCATGGGTTTGATAATAGATAACCACCTGAATATTTCTCAAAAGTGATTGTTAAAACTACTATTAGTCGGTAGAATTTTCTTCATTCATCTCTGTAACATACAATCTCAACATCCAAGAAATTTCATCTTACCAACACCCACCATGCAAGATAAATGGAGAGTAGCAATTTGGCTTATGGTCTGCGAAGACATGGTGGTGTATGTATATATATATATATATATATATATATAGACCCGACAAAAGCAGCTTTCAGAGCTACTTGGTGAAAAAGCAAATCATCCTCCAAACATGAAAATGGAGTAATTGATGATTATGCCTGCATTTTGACTCTCTTTAATAGCAAACTTCAACATAAACAATATAAGGCCCATAAATATCTAATAATTTTATTAAAACATATCCAATTAGGATCGTCTAAGATGAACAACATTTTTCCATGAAAAATATATATTTGCTATAATTTATTAGTAGGTGAACTATGCGTTGTGGTGTTATCTTTGCCTTCACCGGCGGGCCAGCTTTTGAACGAGGTGGTCTTCGATTTCTATTCTCTTCTTCATAAACAATGTGTATTTGGAAAACAGTTCAGGATCTCCAGCTGTCTTTGAAAGCTTGCAGCTGAGAGATGTTTTCTCCAATTTATCCTTGTACAGGTATGTGATGGGTACAAAACTCTGCTTGCTATTGCACAGCCAACCATGGGCTGCCCTCAACGCAGCACCAAGAGAGGCAGAATCTGCCAAATAAAGAAAAATGAATTAATGTAAAAAGTCTTAAAAAGGAACAAGTAATGAGGTAAGAATTTAAGAGAAACAAGCAAACTGGTTCAAGACTGACCATTGAGGTATAGACAATAGACCCATCGAATTTATGGGGTTGGGTCATATAAAAACTAAAAAGAAAAGGCCAACTTGAATTGCTGTCCTTGTTAAAGGATATAGAGAAAGAGTGGGCCCGGGGACTAACATAAATAAGGGGTTTTATCTGTCGCTATGAGGAGTGCTAAAAGGGACATGCTTGTATCAAGGACATGAGTATAGAAATAAAATGAAAATAATCACAGCCACATTAAACATTTGCAGTTCCACACAATGACATGAGACTCCCCAAACAAATCCCATGCCAGAACCTGGCTGTTATTCTAGGAATTGAGATCAGACAGCAGCATAATTGTCAAGGCGTCACCTAGACTAACCCTAGGCATCGAATTACCTACACGCTGTCACAACTATGGACAGCAGCTTAATGTCATGTTTCAATTTTTGAGTATAAGTAGAGCTAGATGAATGGGAAATAAGAAATGATGTTATAGCAGGTTCACACCTGGTCTTTGGACTGTATAGACATCACAGCCAAAAATGGAAGCAATTGGGTCGAGAATGCTCTGGTTTGCTGAAGCCCCACCCGTTGCTATCATACGTTTTGGAGGAATTGGCATCCCAAACCTTTCTGCATGAGCTCGCATTGAGAGAAACTGGCCTTCAATAATTGCTCTTACCTATAGTGAAAAAGAGAAAAAATTACTGTTGTTTGCCATATTATAGGAACTGAAGATCAATGGATAACGATTTATTTACTAACAATTCACTTTTGATTGTACTCCTCAAGAAACCCATGTGGACCCTCATAAAAAAAAAGTGTCAACAAGGACTCAACATATGGTACTTGCTAGTTGCAGCAACTAAAAAATTTAACATAACTTGCTGAAAATTACCAACCTCTGAAGGAGCATCAAATTCCTTCACTTCATGCTCTTTCAACCCATCCAAACTGTCACTGGTAAAGTTTTCAAGAACAAAGCGATGGAAACCAACTGCAAGAATACATATATGTCCAAGTTAGGACAGTTAAAAGGGTTCGTTCACTTAACAGAAGTTTCCTTGTTTAATAGCATCTGCACATCTGGTTCTTCGCCTAGCTTATGCCACACGGCTGGCACAAATAAAGAAGTGATCCACCATTTCATGAATCTTACAAATAGAAATCCTAAGCGAAGGGTTTCTCCAATTGGTTCCAAATCCTTAATCTTGTGCTTGGTCTTCCAACAATTTAAAAGAATGTCATACGCCAGATCAGGTCAAGTGTTCAATCAATTTTATTTATAGGAATATAGAAATATTTTGCAACTATGCCATTGCATTATATAGTTGAATGAGGAAGACGTGCAAACACTGTAATCACCTGGGAGGGGAGGAAGAATTTCATGCTCCTTATAGTAGAATCCCAGCTTCCCACCTATTCCAGTAAATCAAAGGAATTAGATAATAAAAAATAAATGATACCCAGGTTAATCAATTAAACAAAAAATTAGAACCATTTAGAACAGGAGTATGATCCAACAATTTGCCAAAAGCCTCCCAAGATTGATCCGCACACTGATTGCGTACATCTAAAACCAAAAATTTAGACATCACACTGTCAACATGGATATAGAATTTCTTTTTCGATGAGATCACAAAAATATATATAATAAGGATAGTACCTTCTCGAGTCAAGGACCCATTCTTATAGCAAAGCATTACCATATACCCTTCTGTATCAACAGGATTTGGGAAGACATGTCCTTCTAAACTTGGCTTAGGTTCACTGGTGATCCCAAACACCTGAATGTTAAGTATGACATATCATAAGAAAAACAATTAGTTGATGCCCCTCAGGATGGATGGGAAAATATGCGAGTATCTGAAGCAAGTTTTGTTCATGTTGTTACAGAGCAAAATATGGAATCTTTCCAATATTAAGTGTCATTAAGAATCTCCAACACCAATATTCAGTTATTCACAAAATTTGGTAATATTCAACACTAGAAGTTACTCGATAAGAACCAGGAAAAAAATGCAATAAAGCAAATCATATTGGATGTTGCTACGAGATATCTAGGATAGGTGAATGAATCTGTGGGTTCTATTCCCTTGCATTAGAGCCACATGTTCAACTATGTTGGTTCAGGTATGTATGGTGAATAAAATGAGTTGAAGAAACTGTAGCCAAAAAATAATGGCCAGTGCCTAAAAACTGAACGATTACTACTTGGCTTACAGTGTCACTTGTGCCCAGGCTGATTGCCAGATCCCCAGGAGTATTAAGGGTCAAACCTGTCGAAGGTCAAACATAAATAACACATAGTCAGTAATCAAGGCGAGGAATAGGGAAACAAGTACTTAATCAGAAAGAAACAGAAGCTTTTTTCCCATGCAAAAAATATGCATGACTGTCAATGAAAAAAAAAAGTTGTCTAAAGACATTAAACAAGAATAGGTAAGATAATAAGTATACCAAATTCTGGAAGAAAGGAAGTGCGTAATGATTCTATGTAGCTGTTTATCAACAATTCACTTATAGAGCAAAAATATCTTAAAAAACCCAAGATAAGAAGAAACGCTATCCAGTAGGGAAAAGGAATTTCAAATTGATAGTAGAGTAGGGGGCCATATCTCTTGATCCCTTCGTAGAGTTCTCTGGCATGGTGAATCATACAAAATGACAAAAAAATATCCTCACTGCTAAAATAAAATATATTTTTGAGAGCACAGTCACTTAAATGATTCCATGATGAAAACAAAGGATAGTAAGAAGCAAATGAAAAATATAACTTCTTTCAATGTATTTTTATGTTAAAACATGATTATCAGGTGTATCCTTTGCACGGTCACCACCTAGTTAACATTGACAGAGGCTGCCTTGCATACAAATCTCATTATTGAATTTGCAACCTCAGCAAGTTGACGGGGTCTTCTCAATCATGTTGTTGACAAGAATCTATCTATTGCACAAGCCAGGTTATGGGATTAACACTCAGATGCTCAAATCTTATCCGAAAATGTGAACTAGCAGTCTAGCACATGTATTGGATGCAAACTTGTTGCCAGACAATACATGCCAGGCAGTTCCATCTGATTAACAAGAACACTTATTTAAAATTTCAATGTGTCCTGTGTCTGTCTCCCAATACAATCTCAAATAAATTTCACAGCAGGTTCTTCTAAGACACCCTGTATCCATGCAGGACACTGACATCTGTGACAATAAAATAAAGAGCCTCGAGTCAATAAAGACTGGGGAGATTGACTCAGGAACAAATTTCATTAGGAGCTCCATTGCAAAGTTTAGGCCTAGCCATTAAATAGAGAAGCGATGGGAACGATGAAACCTGTGACCGCAAAAGATTATATTGAAAACGAATCCTAATGATTCATTGGATGGGATGGCATTCCTTTGTTATCAGGGTTGCAGGAACCGTTAGGCAGACTCTGTAATTATGTCTGTTCAACTGATTCTTCCTTTATCATTTATTAGTTGGGAGTATGTTATGCATGTTATTTTGCAAAGGAAACAACAAAGATAAGGCTGTTTAAATCTTTCAAATGGTAGTTCGTTGAGTGTTCGGGTGAGTTGGTTCAATCACAGAAAGCAGATCTTCCATTTTAATCTTTAAAAGTTGCATGTTCTTTATTTCAGTTGCAATTTCACAGTGAATGTAGAATCCAAAAATTCTCAATTCATAGGAATTTTTTAGTGTATGATTCCTTCTTTTATAGTTAAAAGTCCATTACCCAGTACTGGTCCCGCCTATGCGGGGTCCTGGGAGGGGTGAGTTTTTAGTTGGTCCTAATCTTTGCCATTTTGGAGCAAAGTGGCCACCCTCAAGAGTCAAGATTCAAACCCGGGCACTAGCCCTGGCAGCCCGAACCTTTTACCATTGCTCTAATCAATGGCCCCTTGTATGGTAACACATTGTATAAACATAAAATGAACCATCTGAAGCTTGAATTTCTAAACAGGTATATTTAGCTCATCAACTTGGATATTGTAAGATGTTTTGTAAAACAGATAACTTGTGGCTCTATTAGATGTCTTTCATATGAGTAAACAAAGATTCACAGGAGAAGGTATTAACAAAAGTAAGATAGGAAGAAATTATAAGGAAAAGTTATGTACCTGCCACACTGTTTGGGTTGTCCCCAGACCACTGAATAATCAAACAGTTGTTGTTGAAATGGAACCTGTAAACATTTCAAAAAACTTTCATCACTTAGCAGCTTTATAGTTAAGTTAGTCGGCACCAATGATGACAGTATCCTAGAGTAAGTAATTATGTTATAATTTATAATTACATCTGTAACAATCTGACAATGACATTAATACTTTCAACGATCATCTGGTCAAACAACAAATGCCAACATTGAAAAATCTGATGTGTTCTTTAGTAACACTGCGTTATGAAAGCTGGAACATTTCCTGATTGTTTTGACAAGGACAGGGCAGCAGGCCCTTCAACTTCACTGAGGCCTGCTTAAGCTCCAACTCTACCCAGTTACTTGAAGGGTTCTTTGAGGTAAGTTGTAAACTGCAGATAATATTAATTTTCATTTTTTTTTCTATAGTATTTATTTAAGAGCTCTGATTTTTTAATTGTCCAGCTGCACTAGGGTAATAATTCTGTCAATTGAACCCCCCAAAAAAATCGGTCATCATGAAAATTACTTTTGAAATTTGAGTTTTTGTTTCGGAAAATAAATTTTACAAAGTTAGAAAGCTATTAACCTCTGGGTGGTCCTTTCTTTCTCTGAGAAAGGTTACAAACAAACTATATTACTTAAGGCTTCTAAGTAAAATCAATAAAGGAGGGCATGCCATTTAAGATGTTAATAGCTTTAATCTTTCTTTTCTAGTGATGCAAGTTAGAGGCTGTTTACTAATCCCAATTTCTCAAGGGGCAAAAACTATGAGAAATGTATTATCCGAAGGAAAGCTTTCTCTACTCTATGTCCAAATTTCCCATGTCAAGGGACAGCCCATCAGTCTCCGATGTTTCCCACTTGGGGGGGGGGGGGGGGGGGAGGGTGCAAAACATGTTTTGTTTGGCTGACTTTGCTCTCTCTGGATGGAAAAATCTCAGATTTCTTTTCCTGAATGATTTAAATAGCATTTTGATTATGCATACCCTATAAAAGATCACCATTATGCTGTATAGTGCAGAGCTAAATCTGTTGAAACATATCGTGTACTGTGAATGCTACATAATTCTGGCTTCAATCCTACTGTTGTGAACTCAGGACACAGCAGACAATTCCCTGGGAGGCAGTCCTCTTCAAACCTTAACCACAATCTGAAACCCTTGGAGTGCTTGGGAGACTGGTGAGGCTTCATATGCTGAATTGATGATTTGTTATGGTATGTTAATCAGAGATGCTACACTTTTTCTTCTTCCCCATCCCCCTCTGGTTACTGAAAAGTTGAATTATATTCCAAATTCCCGCTGTTCAAAGATAATTAAGCAGCTTTGATTGGCCACCTGTTTGTGAAGTGCTGGAGTCAGACTCCAGTAATTTTTTTTTTTTTTAAATACCTGAATCCTGAAATTTCATGTCTCTTAATAATGGGATCATTCCTTTCTTTTGTCAAATAATTTTAAGGTAAAAATTTGAAGGAAGACAGAGGCTACAGAACAGGAGGGGCATCATTACTGTTCCAAACATTTGGTAATGTTGTTGAGATGTAGCCTGCTAACATGAATATGGTTTCTCACAGACTTGAGGAAGCAGCTGTTTTTTTTTTCTCAAAAACTATTTAATATTCCTAATACATGGCTCTGTTATGGATTTCCTTCATGTTCATAGCACTAACAAATTCATGTCTTATCTTCCCATTTTCTTTGTTCATGGAATTTACCATAATTTTGGCATATTCTTTATGCACCAAAATAGAAGCATCATGGTGGGCATAGGTCAATAAAGTGAATGAAATTAACCAGGAGAAAGAATGAAAAAACTATTTGAATGAGAATCCAGAGGACATCTATAAATAACTAAAATACAAATAGTGGAGTACTGACCTCTCAACAAAATATGGAGCTATAAAACCAGCGACAGCATGGGCAGGTGCGAGTTTCCCAAGCTTTTCTTCTACACCCGGTGCGGTAGCCTATCATGACAACAACAGCAAGAAGAAGAAGAAAAAAAATTAAGAACAGTAATAATATTTACTTTATGTTTACCATTGACTATGTAGAAATATGAGAATTCTAAAAATAATAGCATATAGACCTCCAAAGCAATTTTAGACCAGTCACGCTGTTGGATATCCATCAAGTTCATTCCTGCTCCATCAGTGTGATCAATACTCGCATAAGCTCCAGTCAAAAGAGAGGCCATGAAGGAGCTCACAAGGGATATCTTCTCTGTCTCATGATACACATCTGGCTGTGTCTGGTATATTTTCCGGATTTGTGGACCAGTGAATCTCTCATAAGCACGGGAACCTGTAAGTCGAGAAAGCTCCAATGCACCTCCAACAGCTTTCTCTATCTCCTTGCACTGCTCAGTGGTGCTACTATCCATCCATACCGGCGATTCCTTTGTGGAGAAGGCATCATGGAGCTGATCCAGTAATGTCTTCCCGGGATCCAAAGAAGCCAACTTGAAGGAACTGCCATTCTTCCAGTAGACACTACCATGTTGCTGTCCACTGCCGGAAACAGCAGCAATCCTACCGAAATCCAATTTTGATTTCTTAAATTTCTCCAGTAGGATGTCCAGAGCTTCCACCCACATTAAAGTGGGAGACACGATTCTGCCATTTCCAGATGGATCTCTGTAAACTCCATCTTTGGTCTTATAGTGGGGCAACTCAGTATCAAACTGAACAATCTCAGAAGTCACAATGTTAAGATTAGAATCCAGAACAGTGGCCTTCAGGGACCTGAAGCAAGCAATCAAACAATTTTCACATGGATGGGAAAGTCGTAATTGCGCAATTCGCAATTAAAACAAAATCGAACAAGAACAACACCAATTTGATTCAAATGGGTAAAATATTATACCATCGGATTCTGAAAATAAACAAATAACCCCAATACAAACCCTTCATAAGCAGAAAGAGTAATGGAACTTACTGGGTAGAACTATCGAAACCAAGGAAGAGGGAACCTTCGGGGAGAGAGTAATCTTCCATTGTCGAAACCTAATCCTAACTTCCAATCTTCAAAACCGAAATCAGAAGAGAAGAACACGAAGCAAACAAAGATTGACAGAGTAAAAGATATGAAGAGTGATGAAATTGAAGATAAAGGGGAAGGGTACGAAGTTTTCGAATGGATGAGATCAAAATTAAGCTCTGGATTGATACAAATCATATGCGATGATAAAGAAATCAGATACTATAATTAGAAAAAGAATCAGAGCAGTTACGAACTTGAATTCTTGGAGATACAGATGGCCCCTGCCAGCTGGGATTTGCGCAGGTCTCATGGGATTAGGATAAATTGATTCGGAATCCCGGCGCCACCGTGGAGGCGTCATGGATTTAGGAATCGGAAGGCCGATTCCGATGCCAGAACGATACGGATTCGTGTCAGTTTCCCCGGCAGGCGTGGATTTGCAGGAATGGGCGTCCTACGTGTCAGAATAAAGCTAAAACTGAAGCGGCAACGTGGCAGATGTCAAGGAATTTTCGTCTAAAAGGAAAATTTTTTCAAGGGTATTTTTGATATTTTGACACATAATTTTGTATGATTTACCCAAATTACCTGGCCTTGAGCTTTCACTTTCCCGGTTCCTGAATCCGGGCAAAATTGTGAATGCAAACAAGTCTGATACTCCGAATGTGAATCATATCCACATTCGTGTCAATGACTACTTACTCTTATACATATTAATTCACCTTTTTTATTGGGAGTCAGCTCTTTAAGTTGAATTGCCACCATTAGGCTAAGCCTCTCTTTAAGTGAAAAGGGTTTTCTCAGGACAAGCTCAGGCGAGGAGCAATCAACTTCCAAACAATCTCCTCTAGAGCCTTCATCTGCTTCTATTTCTTCTTGAAAATCTTCACTTTTCACGATTTTGGAATCTTCTTCTTCCACACCATTCCCTTCTTCACCTGCTTCTTTTCATTTTGATTAGCTTGAGACTTGAGAGACAAGTCATTCTCGTCTTCTAGTCTCATTATTTACCGATTCAAGCCCAAGAAAAAGGGTAACTTCATTGACTAAACCCAAAGATGCAGAAACAATGTGGTTGTTGTTGCAATGCATAGTGGGCAGGGCATGTGATGCGTAGGAGCAACTACACGGGGCATTGCAGGGGTGGTGGTGGCACAGGGGCAGCTGGTCGCAAAATAGCAAATGGAGTGATAGACTCCTACAAACAAAGGGTTTTATAAAAATATACAAAATTACTAGTTTAGCCTAGAGTTTGAGACGTTATAACTCGTGCTAATTAAAAATGTAGTGCATAAATGAGGAAAAATAGTATTTGAACATAATACATAAATGACTCTTGATCTATTTATGATTTTTATGTTTTGTCATTTTTTTTTTTAACAAAACAAGTTCTATAATTGAAACCAAATACAATCGAAACTGTTCTTGTGAACAAAAATAATTAAGAAAAATGATACCAAAGAGAGCGTAAGCTAGTGTTCGTTGGGAACTCATTTTTTGTTTCATTTTCTTTTGATTGAAAGTGGAAAAAAATGAGAGTTCATCACTTTTGGTTCCATCAGAAATTGATAAAAGACAAGGAAAGGATTATTATTCCTTTTCTATAAATATCCAAATTTTAAGCTTAATACCGATAGATAGTTTGAACTGACTCTTCCACTCCCACTCCCATCATTATTTTTCTTTCTGTTATTATGAAGTAGCTGGTTCAGCTTTAGCCACTTAAATTTTTTATATTCCTTTTTATTTCTCATCAAATGAATAACATCTTCATCCCAAAATCATAATTATTCTTCGCATGATATTGAGGAATCTCATTGCTATTACTCAAACAAGTATGGACAGTGTAAAATAGGGTGGCGTAGTGCCTCCAAGGGAGAGGAGCCTCATTCCTAGGGAGGGCCATAATGTATATAGCCTTACCACTGCTTTCTGGAGTGGCTGTTTTCAAACTCTAACCCACGACCATTAGGTGACAATGGAACAACCTTATCGATGCTCCTGCTATCCTTTTTTTCCCTTTTTCGCACCATTATAAACTCAAAACAGAGCCAATGATGGATCTCCAGTAGTATCTCAGGCTTTTTATTAGAAGCTTCAATCGGAGACAATATTTCTCTCTCACACAAAGTCGATGGCAACGAAGCCATTCCATAGAGCCATGCATGCACAGAAAGAGTCTCTTAACAGGACATGGTTGGCACAGTGGTCCCAGTTAAAGGGTTACGCTGAGAAAAGCAAGGAAGGATGAAAATGAAAAAGGTCTCCTCCAAGCAATGAAATAAACATCGTGTCCCATCTGTGGAAGGTTACACTGAGATTTGAAAGATGATTCCTTCATCTGTGGAGTGTAGTGTTGAGTTTGGGACTCAAACAAAAAGTTCAGGGACCAGCTCGTCACCACCAACTGTGGCTTTTTCTGTTCCACAGGAAAGCAGAGTACTGGACCTTCTTCTTCTTGTTTGGCTCTCTAGTCTTATTATGCTCTTTATAAGATACTCCCTTTTTTTCGTTTCCATCAACATTGGCATGGGCTGCTTCAACCGACCATGACACTTTCAAATCTCTCTCTTTCTGTCTCTCTCTGTCTCTCTCTCTCTCTCTCTCTGCCCGAAAAGAAAACCCTTATCCTCAAAACTTAGATGATTACCTAGAAAATCATCATTAGGACAATGGATAAACACAGTTTGGAATTCTCTTCTTTCCCATCTCTTGAAGTACACCCACCGAAAGGAGCAGACTTCTTTCATTAGCCTTCCGCCACATTCAGTCCAAGTGTGGATCAGGTCCTCGTATAGTGTTTGATTCACACTTAAGTGGAGTCCAAGTGTGGATCAAACACTGTACAAATACCTGATCTGGATTCTTCAATCTACACCTTAGATGCATCTAATTGGGGTGGCATGGGTACTCGAACACCCCAAGGCGTGGATGACGTGGAGAAATCTGTGAGGTCATGAGAGCTCCTCCACTCAATCCCTGGCACTCTCGCTAGAGAGCTCACACCTCTATGTGGGACCTGACTCTTTTTTTTTTAATCAATAGCGGGTATTCAGGCTGACTAGTCCCATGAACTTATATTGACTCTACAATCACGTGGATCGGGTCAAATTAGAGTTGAATAAAAATCATTCAACTTTCACCAAAAACAGTGAATAACACTAAATACCCCATGTGAGTGGCCCCAAGAAGATAAGAGAGTCTAATTCAACACCGCTCAATTCTCACAATCTTGATCACTAGGAAAATCCACAACCCATTATTTTTTTGACAAAATTGGTTACAACATGAACATTGACAACAGCAAGAAACTATCCACACTCCAAAAGATTACATCCATTTTCTTCTCAAATTCCTCCTTTTTTGTCTGTAATTGCCATGAATATTTCCTCATACACCAACTCTTCAATAAATTAAAAATTTTATGTTCATATCTTATTAATAGTTAATGTGAAAACAATAATCTACAAGGATCTGGTCTCAATGAAATAAATTAAGTCGTCCCTTAAAGAGGATCAAGGACCCATATTATAAAAATATGATTCAAATTCAAACTTATCCAATCAAAGATTGAACTTGTGTCAAGTTGCGAACCAAGTAAAGCCTTAGACGCCTCCGTCTACCCAGTTAAATCGGACTTCTCATTCACTTGGTATGACATTCAAATATATTAAGCCATGCACTATGATATACTTCACTAAAAAGTGATAATATACAAAAGAAATTAAAAGAGAAGCTAAGAAATTAACTCACCTCTAACCAACTACATTTCAATGCGATGGTTAGTATATTTATAAGTAAATAAAAATGACACATCCTAAACAAGATGTCAAGCTATTCTTCTTTGCCTAAGTAGTACATGAATGAAGATGCATATGCAGTGATGTAGATGTATAAATTTATAAAATACCACTCCAAGAATTAGACATGAGCTACCATCAACAATGAAAGAAAGAGGCATCTATAAACCCTAATCATAGTATGATAACATCAACACTCAAAGAAAGGATCGGCATTAAATAAATAAAAAAATTAAAGAAACAATAAATTTAAGTATATATAGAATAACTATGCAAATAAATGCCTCTCTACATGCAAAACTTAGCCTATCATGCACAGGAGAATTAAAGAAAATTATGTGAAGATGGCTTAATCTATCAAGACATGACCAACATAGAGAAATCCACTAAAAGTATTAGAATAATTAAAATAAATATTAGAAATTCATAAACATGAAAACTTTAATTTTCTATAATCCATGCATTCATAAAATAGTGCAAATAAAATCCACAAACTAAATTAATGAAAAAGCCTTCAAATAAGAAATTAAACATCATAAAACCATGGATTTCCTCTATATAAGACTTAACTGCTCACGAAAAAGCAACAAAAGGAATCCTAATATAAAGAGCATACATTTATAAATAAAAAATAAAATAAAATAAAAATAGTACACCAGTCAAGGAAAATAAAAAAAGACATCAGAAAATTCTGAAAAAAGAAAGAAAGAAAAATAAGGGCCATGTGCTAGTTTATTTTAACTGAGTTGGACTTAGCCCAAGTCTAACCCTGGTTCTAGGTTTTGGCCAGGTCTAATCTACACATAAAAGTCAATTTTCCACTTGTTTAGAAATTCATTTTGACTATTTTCTAAGTTCATTTTAATGATTTAGATTACCATTGGTGTCCTAAGGAACCTCTGGAAAGCAACTTTAAACTTGATTGGCATCTTTCTAATGAAATCTCCAATGCCTTTTTCTTAAGCACACGCACTTTTATTTGGATGTGTTATTCATGTAAGTTTCAGCCTAATTTAACATTCTCACCTTTTTAAAAAAAAAAAAAAAAAGAACAAAGACAAAATGGAGGAAGGAAAAAGGGGGGGCAAAAGCAAAGGTAAAGCACTACCATAGCAAGGGCGAACAATGAAGTTAAAACTCAAAACGAAGACAATAAAATGAAAAATAAGTACCAATTGGTAGACATCCCTCTCATAGCTTGGTTCATTCGACACCTCTCTTCTTTCTTAACATGTAGGCCTTTTGTATTCGAACGATAAGGCGGGGGGGGGGGCATAAGCAAAGGTTATAGCCATCTACCATAGGCAAGGGCTGAACATTTAAGTTTTAAAACTTCAAAACATGACATATATAATATGAGAAAATAATGTACACAATGTTGGTAGTACATGCCCTCTCATGATGCTTTGTTTCATTTCGACACTCTCTCTTCTTTCTTAACATGTAGGCCTTTTGTATTCGAACGATAAGGCACTCACTCCCATGAATCCATTGACTTAGCATGGAATATACCAATACATGCTTGCAGCGTGTTCATCCCTTCTCCATTTAATATTTAGATGATTAAAAATCATTCATCGAATAAACTTTACAACATTATCTCCGAAAAAAAAATAAAACCTAACTTATCAGATTGAATGCTATAAGGGATGCACATATTTATTAGAGGCAACAAATCGAAATAAACACATGATATTTGAAGAATAAATAGATCAGCAAGCCTTAAAGCATCTAAATGAGAGACAATCATTTAAATATCATACTCTTGTAATCGTATTTCCCAATTGTTATTCATTTTGCATCAGTTAATTAATTATTCATTTTTCATATTTTCTTTGAAAAAATTTAGACTTTAAAAATAAATTTAATACATCATACAATTACAATTCATCAATCCAACATTTGTTAGCATATTTAGAACATATGCATTAACCATTGCACGAAAAGTTTGGCATTACTTTCTCTCAAATAAAGCAAAAGTTTTTTTTTTTTCACTCATGATGAGTTGACATTTCTTAGAAAACTAAATATCATTAGAAATTCCCACCACTATAATTGAAGGTCCAAAATACCTAATATGTATGGAAGTAGGCAAAAAAGAGAAAAAAGTGAGAGAGAGAAATAGGGATGGAAATAGAAGAGATAAAATATGGGGAAATTGGCTTTTTGGCTTGGGTGGGGAAGTTTATCTCATCTCTTAATAAATAATTTAGGAATTTTCAAGTCTATCCATCTTCTTTTCATTATCATGTATAAATAAAAATTACAAGCGGTTAGAACTTTCTACCCTATCCACACTTCAAATAACTTCCCACTATGACTATAATTCAATAATTCCCTGTTAAAACTCTCGCCCATGCCCAATGCTAAGCCAAATAACCACAAAATAATAACTACCATAAAACGCAATCATTTTTCGTTGCATGAGTCATGTATGCTAGCACATAATATATCATCCCTATAAATTTGGGCTTGTCCTCAATACCACTTTCTAAGAACTATAATTTTAAAGCATCCATAGTGCAAATAAAAATTAAATTAATTTTCAGATAGTAGATCTTGGTGGAGTAATACCCAAGTTGCTTCGATAGTTCAATTGATGATGTTTCTTGCCCATGGATAAGGATCTATTATTTACGTTTCTGAAATTGCCGATCCAACAGAACTTGTGGTTTTAGATGGAGAGTCTTTTCTTTATATTGCACAGGTTAGAAGGTCCCCTTGTACTTTGTTATTCATCTTCACCTTTTTAATTGTTGGTATCTTTCACCACCATTGTAGTGGAAAAATCAAGCTTGACTAGCTTAGGGGTGTAAATTTGTTGTGAAGTAGAGACTCGTATGGGTTAATAATGTGAACTCAATCTCTCAAATAGCTCATTAAACATTGAGATAAGATGTTACAGTCCTTCCAATTTGGATAATAATTGTTGTTGTCCTTCCTTTAGTATACTCACCTTCCGCTCCAACCTTTTCATCCATTGGTCATCCCTCGGTTTTAACATTAGCTAAAATTGAGTAAGAAGAGAGAAAATATGAAGAAAAAAAAATGGAAATAGGGGTGAAAATAGAAGAGAGAAAATAAGAAAATAATGGATATAGGAGTGGAAATAGAAGAGAAAAAATAAGGAAATAAAGTAAATGTGGATGGAATTAAAAGAGATCAAATAGGAAAAATTGGTTTTACCAATGAAACCTATTGCAAGTGATTAGAACTACCTACTCAATCCACTACTTCAAATAAATTCCTACTATGGTTATTACCCGATAACTTCTTATTAAAATTGCCTATCTTGCGTACAATGCTAAGCCAAAAGATCTTATTAAAATTTCCTATCTCGCATACAATGCTACGCCAAAAGATCAGATCCATAGATTAAAAGATTTTTTTTTTCTATTTTTACTGTGGATTAAAGAAAACTCAATCCCATAATATGAATGAAAACAGATTTTTTTGGGGGCTGGGTACCAAACTGGAAATTAGTCCACCTTTATACTTACAAAACAAGGGACAATTAATACGATATAAAAAGGATAAGAAAGTCAAACACAGAAATATCTTCAATAGCATTAAATGACCAAACAATGGTGATTTTCCCAACAATCCCACTGAAAATAAGGGTGTCAATCTGTACCGAATACTAAAAACCGAAATTAATATCGTACTAAATTACTGGTATTGAATCGTATCAAATTAATTCGGAATGATATCGGTATAAAGTTCTTATACTAAGATACTATTCAATATGGAATCAATATGGGATATGACTTAGAAAACACATGTATTATACCGATATTGTACCGAATACTAATACTATATCGAATACGATATCAAATACCAAACTGAACAAATACAGTATCAATACCATTCTGAATACTAATACCATACGAAATTGACACCCTTGACTCATATTATTCCAAAAGTGAACCGTTTCGCCTCTGACGCTTGACTCATTAGGGATCATGAGAACCGTAGATATTGAAAGCAACCAATAGGATAGCCATTACATGAACGGTTATAGATCCATCATAACATTCATCCACGTGGCAAAATCCCTCAAAAAGGGATGTTATTAATTCTTTCTTTATTTGTCATCATTGTTAAATAAAAGGGAAGCCGAAGGAAAGAGCCCAAGTGAGCTGTGTTTCTTCCCTTGTGGATGGACTGAAATAAGCAAGAGAGAGTAGGTCCAATTAGATAAGCAGAGAGAGCTGTGTTTCTTCCCTTGTGGTGGAGTATGTTTGAACAATCCTAAAAAGATAATAGGGTTTTATTTTCTCTCTCCAATAGTCCCACAGTCCCATGTGGATCATATCGTTTTATAGGAGATCGGATCCTCTCCTGTACCATGATCTCCTATAACAATTTCACACCATTAGGACT
>NW_024870636.1:0-13903 GCF_013358625.1 Macadamia integrifolia
AAAAAAAAAAAAAAAAAAACCCAACGACTAGCAGCATTGGAGACCCTCTCTCTAATTTTCTTACTGACTTTTGTTATTTGAATTGTTTAAGATTTACTTATGGCTTAGTCTAGAATTGGGATGTACTTCATTTAGTTTCACGAGGAAGCTTAGTGCTCTTTCTCCCCCCTAATGGCTATCTAATTACCTGAAGCTGGGAACCAATAGCCTACAAAGATCTAGAACAGCTGTCAATCATTAACCCTAATTAACAACAATTCAGCAACCTGGTTTAGGGTGATCATACCTGGTTGCAACTCTGGTCACAAGGCCTTTAAGATGTATGGAATGGGTTGCCAAAATTAGAAGTGCATCCGATGGTTCAGAGAACAGTATTTGGGCATTTTCTTGTGAAATGGTATCTATTTGTTTGCATTCAATACCTAATGAATAGAATTTGCGGCAAGTATCCACCATCTTATTCTTATGAAGCATATGTTTTAGCTCCTCAACTTCAGATAAACCATTTTATTTATTTTATAACCATGTTTGTGGTTCCCTCACCTTTAGGCACATAACAAAGGTACATCTAGAAGTAAGAAGAAAAAGTTAGCAAAATTGAAGCGTGCCACCCGAAGCATGGAAAGGCAGTAGAGAATTTCTCAAACTAAGAATTCAAGTTATTATTCACCACTTGGCCATTTGAAAGATGCACAGGTTAGTTATTTCAATTCCAGCCTGCGCATGATCTACTGCATCATTACAAATTCTTACTTGCATTGTGCATGTAGGGATTTGCAGAGAAGTTGTTTTCTCGTCTTCAAGCTGGCAATGAACGTTTTGAGGTACATGATGTGCAACTTCTTCTTCTTCTTCTTCATCTTTTGGGTAGTATCTTCTGCATTTCTGCCTTATTTCTTTGTTGTAGTTTCTTATATAAAATGGATTTTATTGGGAGCTGAGCAATCCCTAAAATGTGATGCAGAACCCCGGTTCAAAAACCTTAGGGGGTGTTTGGTTTGGTAAATCAAATGGTGTATGTATCGAATATGAATGTCAATATTTTGATAGACATTCTTCTGAATTATGTTTCTTTCTGAAAAATCGTTTGATTGCCTTAAGGCTAGTACATGTTTCTTGCGGGTTAGATATTGGCTTCCATAGAGAACGTCTTTCCGCTTTCTCCTTTTATACTAGGTGGTAAAAAGGTTGCTCAAATCTGAGTTTAAGTGTTGAGGTAAACTCAGATTTGGAACACATCCTTTGTAATATGGTCATTCATGGGAAGTAGGATGCTCACTTATGAGGGTCATCCTAGTGGAACCAAACAACTCCAAAAATTAAGAATTATCATTCTAAAGAATGTCATCCCAAAGATTTACTGAACCAAACACCCCCTTATCAGTTCTCTTATGGGCCCACCAAACTTAAAATATGTTAATAACAATGGATAGTGGCAAATCTGTAAAATATCAAGCATATAAGGGAAGTGGCGGTACTGTAAATAGGTTGAAGTCCATAAGAGTGTTCTTATTTATGAGAATCAATTATAAAAGAAGGAAACAACTGAATGGACTTTAACATGTTAATGCGAGGGGTATTCTTGGAATTGGGACATGGAGAGTGGGGGATGAACAGAATTAACATCAGAAAACATGGGGTTTGGTGTAAATAACATTAGTTGTCATTACTTGTAATTTCAAAGACCCAATGTCTTCTTCAACCGTTGATTCTCAAATTCCAACAGAGGAGTTCGTCTTCCTGATGATGCAGTACCGACAAGGGTTCACACAAGGAGAACCAAGACCAAGGTCGAACCAAGTGGCTAACTGGGTCGACCCAGATCTGGTCCAAGTCAGCCCACGATTTGGGCTGCTGATGGGGTTGCTAATTAGTTGTTTAGTTTCTAGTTTGAAGTCCTAAATTAGTTTCTAATTTCAAGTCATTGTTAGTTTCTAATTTCTGTCAAGACTAGTTTCTATTTTCATTAGATTCTAATTTTCAGTTTTTAGTAACTTCTTGTAATCAGTTTTTAGTAACTCTGAGTTACTATTATTTGTAAACCTTCCCCGTCATTATAAATAAAGAAGAGGGCTCTTTTATGAGCCACGATTTTGACAAAATCTATTTTTCTGCTGCTGCTGTTTTCTCTTCAAGAGAACTTCTATGTCTGATCACAGTGATGGGTTGGTGTTCGATCCAATGACTCCTTGCGGTGTGAAGCCCAGGAGGATCTTCGTTCTTCAAGTATTTTTTTTCTTTCCAAGCTTCCTCAAGTATCCTACTGCTGCTCATCGATCCAAGTATTTATATCTTAAATTTCTGCTGCCAAGAGAACTCTGCAAAACAGAGTATCCACCCCTGCTGGAAGGACCTGGTCTGGTCTTCTGATTGGGTTAGATTTTTGATCGATTGTTCCTCCCTATACCAGTGCCGTTCGATCCACATATTAGCTGATTATGCTCAGCCATCGAAGAGATATTCAAAATCTCCTTTTTTTTTTTCTTCTAGTGGACTGAAGCTGCTATTTCCTGAAGCCGATATTTCTATTAGTGTTGCTGCTGATTCCTGGACTGCAGATTGTGTATTCTGTTATTCAAATCTGTTAATGGTCTTATTTTATCTCTGGTATAATTCTAAGGGCTGCTATACTATTTGTTCTCTGTGTTACTGTTCTAGAAACCGATAGTAATTCTAGACTGTGTTTCAAGTCTGATTTTCTGCTACCTATTTGAGACTGGTTTGGTTGTTTTTTAGTCTAAAAGTTCTTGCAGATTAGGATCTAGTTGGGTGTCCAATCTAGTCCTACATTACCCGATTTGTTCAGCCCTTGATCTAGGCCACTAAGTTGCTGAAACAGTTTATCCGGGGGATGGTAATTCCTTGTTCTATGAAATCGAGAACACAGGGGCACCAACCAATAAACACCAATCTAAAGGCAACCTCTGACATTACAGGCAGCTGTAGTGACAGGTTGGGTTTCAGTTGCAGCAAAATAACCCCCAATAGGAGTGGATTTCAGGCATGGCATTCAAGGGCTCAGGTCGCACCAAGCAAGTGACCCTACGCCTAGAAGATGGGAGGAAAAGAAGAAGGGGTGAGGGAGATTAGCTCCCAATTGAAGGCGCTGTTGTGCACTGAACAGGGTATGGTAATAGGGAAAAAAGAAAAGGAGGAGGCAGAAGGACAAGAGGCCAATGATTCAATCACATACTTGGAAATGGGAGAGGGAAGATCATAGAGAAAAGGAAGAACATGCAATCAGTCAGCAGGCCACGCAACACTTTACTGCAATTCAAACTTTTAATTCATTCTCATTCTGAAATTCCAGAATCATATTACATGGCCAATATAAAGGAAAACTCAGAACATATTAAGTGGGATGGATGAAGTGGAGAGGCGCCACTAGAGTGCTGTGTGACCGATGTATATGTTTAAACCTTAAAGGAAAGTTTTACAGGATTGTTGTATGACTGGCTATGATGTATGGGGTGGAATGTTGGGCAGTTAAGAAGTGTCATTTAGAGAAGCTACGTTTGATTCATGAAACTGTGGTTGGTTGGTCCACAAGGATTATTAAACTCAACAGAATATCAATTTATGGTAATAATTTCAGACTGAACTGAATAGACAATTACATGCACTGAATTCAAGTTTCAAGAGCTAAAGCAATCCTACTAGACTTTATGAATTAACCAACAAGTTTGAAAACTGAAAACAGAATCTGAAAGGGTATAATTTTGACATTACAGTTCTGAAATCAGAACTGAGATCAGCAAAACCTAAATCACCTTCAAATCAGCAATCCTAGTGAGAGTAGGATTGATGAATAGTAAGAATGAAATCTGGACAGAATAACAGACGATAGAATTGCAGAACAGTACCTTGAAGTGAAATAGAGCAAGAGCAATGTCACCGGGGCTTCCTGCTGCAAGGTGTTGGCTGGATTCACACCAGTCACAACTTGATTCCACAAGGATGGAACCCTCCATGCAAAGGAGCAGAGAAACAACAGTTATTCTTAAAACAAATCGTGGGTGGAAGACCCCATGTATCTTATTTATAAAAACCCGACAAATAGAGTTGGAGTCGGGCTTGGAAGCCCCCTACCCGACTCCTACACACTTGGCCAACTTCTCTTTAAAGTCTACACTCTACATGACCTTTAAGAAGAGGTGGACCCAACATTACACTTAAAAGACAATCATAGAAATTTCTAACTTAAACTGATCCAAATGAACCACCGCTTCAACCATCTGACTCAAAACAACTGAAAACCATAGTTTTTAAGGCGGTGAAGCAACAAAGGCGTTTGAGGGTCTTTTGGAGCGCCTTAACGATAAGGCGGACATAAAGCATCGTCTTATTGACTAAAACGTTCCTGTGTAACTTTTTTATAAAACCAATTTATTTGGCTCAAATCCTAGTTGAATCCTATTACTCATATGTTAAATAAATATTAAAGGTTCATATTCATACCAATGTAAGATATTCATCAAGAAAACAAATCAATAAAGTGAATAAACTAAGTTCATCTTCATCAATCATCAATCATCATAGCATATTAATATATAATATAAATACATAATTATAAAACAAAATTATAAATATAAAGAAAAGAAGACATAAAAAATACAAGTATTTATTATATTTACTTCTATGATGCTAAAATGAGTGTCTAAGCCCTAAGGTCATCCACTATATTTCTACTCCTGTCAAAGAAGAATGAAGCTTACCGCTGCCGAAGCAAAATGGTCGCCTAGATCAGTGGTTCTTCCTTGTTTCTTGATTCCTTCTCAAAGCCCTTTCTTAAAACCCTTGACAAAATCCAAACCCTGTTTGTGCATCGTGTTTTTGTTTTGTTTGTTTTGGTTATTTTGGGTGGAGTAAAACTGATCCCATACATCTCAGAAGGTACTGATTCTGAGAATGAGGATGATGCCAATAAAGAAACGGAAGATGAAGATAATGACCAAGAAGGTAGTGATGACAATGACGATGTTGATGATGACTATGAGGATGAGACAGGGGGAAAAATGAGGACGAGGAGAGAGACAAGGGGGAGGAACAAGTGGATGAAAAAACTAAATCACAGAAAAGAAAGTATTTTGATTTAGATGGACAACTGAATGCTGCTGATACAAGTCTAAGGGCGCTGAAGAGATTGGCAGGAGCTAAGATTGGGGATATTTCATCAGACTCAACTGATGTTATTCTTTCAAATGAATTTTCGAACAATTAAACAACTGAAGGTATGTTCTCCCTATCTCTAATAATAGTTGAGTAAGTTAATCCTCCATGGTAATTCTTTCAATTCTATTCATGTATGATAGTTGATAGACATCAGTAAATGGCATTTTGGGTTTCAATAGATGTTGATCACAAAATTAATCCAGAATACTAAATTCTAATGTTGAGAAAATCCCCAAGTCCTTAACGAATCGAGAGAAAGCTTGAGTTCTGAAATAAACTTGTAATGGTAAGCTACCAAGCTTCAATCAGAATTATTGAAAATTTCTGTAGGAAATGCAGAAGTGGCCATTAGGAGTAAAGTCCTGTTGCAATTCTGCACTTAAGGCCGCTGCTACTTTATATCCCACTTTCTACTAATTGTCTCTAATTCAAATTAATTAGGCAAAGGAAGATGCGAAGATTGCTCTGATGAAACATGGGCTGTTAAGAAAGGGTTCAGATGCAAAGTCGGCAACTTTTAAGATTCCTAGTTCTGAACAGTTGAGTATCAAAGGAGTGGATCCCTCCAAACTTGAGGTAAGTACTCCTGCACCCCCTCTCTTTCCCTCTCTCGCTTTATATATCTATCTTTAAATGGATACATGCATGGGCAGTGTTGGACACAAATTGGGTCCATGTGATGATACCCATTTATCAAGTCAAATTTCAAGTTCAAAATGAATACACATTGTGATTCAAAATGGGTTCCAATCTATAAAAGTACTCAAAGACATGCCACAAGTTTGGTGGATTCTTGTGTATCTATGTGACTTTTACTGTGGACACACTTTGGACCCACATGACATGGTCATCTTGGGCTGAAATTTTAGTAGTGAGATGGTTTCGGTGAATTTGACCAAGTTGACCCGCCTTCATGATCCTTATCATTCTGGTTTGGGCTGATCCTGTAGAAGAATCCTGAGCCAATACCAATCCTAAACCATGTTCCCCTGTGCCCATGTGGTTTTAAAAATTGTATCGGGTCAGTCAGGATCACCCGGATCGGTCTGAGACTGATCCAGACCAATCTATTGGTAAGTTGTAAGGAAAAAATGGTCTAAGACACCAATTTTTTTTTAATAATGGGGGGGGGTGGGGGGGCAAAGGCCAATACAGTCCAATCCCCACTGATACTGATCCGATCCATATCAGTATCAGTTGAGACTGATCCTGATTTTTAAAACCTTGCTTGTTTCTCAAAATCATTTGTTTTTCTCTCAAGGCATATGAATCAACTTGTAGCATTTCTTTTCCGATATACTTGTCTTCCCACTTTGAAACTTTTTCTTGTGACTATGTATGTTCTGCTTGCATCTTTGGTTTGTAGGTGAACATTAGAAGAAAGATAAGCAAGGAGGAAAAGTTGGCATTGGTGAAAGCTGGCAGGGAGGATAGAGGGAAGTACCAAGCCCGAACTGCTGTGAAACAGAAAAAGGTATGTTGTTACTATGTTAATGTGCTTGATTTTGGTAGCTCTTTTATTACTCACTTGTTTTGGGGACAATCTACTTGAATTCTCAGAATATTTTACTATTAGCAATTGTAAGCATACATCTACCCCAAGAATGGGGTGCGATGAAGGTGCACATGTAAGTACTACAACTGTTAAGAGGACATGTCTTAAAATAAAAGATGTTCCAGATTTTCTCTTTTCAATGACCTAAACCCCTATAGCCCATGTTGGAGGAGAGTGGATGAATTATTCAAAGAATCATGTTCCTTCAAAATGAGAAATCAACTGCCTTGTAATTTTTTATAAGTTCTTGGTAGTTCTGTTCATCTTTGTTCGAGTAGTCAACCCTACTCCAATTAATTATGAGGTCCAATATATAGGATACCCGAACTCTGATAGTGTCTGCATTATGTGGTGCAATATAGGTTTGAGTCCACTTTTAAAGCTTGTGGTTCACTTGATTAACAATGCTAGTCTTAATCATGGTGACAGTTGTGAGGTTCTTTCTTTAATATCATCGAACTAAATTTCATTTGTACGAATGACAACAGAAGGGAGGTTTGAGCAATAGACAAAAGGAGCACAAGAAGGCAATGCCTCTTGCTGCAAAGAGAGCCAAGGTCTCACGGACCAGGGAAGTGAAAAAGAAACTACAACGCAGCTCTGGTAAACAGTTCCGGGGGAGGAAAGCCTGGAAGTGAGTTCAACTTAGCGTTCCCAGCGTCACAGTAACTATTTTTCGGCAATTTTTTCTCGTGATTTGATTGAAGACGGTGAGTTACACAATAGTTGAAATCCCCAATCTGGTCCACATGTATATTCATATTTCTACTTGTGCACCCTTCCGCTGCTATGTTAAAAATTTTTCCAAGTGAGCTTCCTTTCTCTTTATAGTGGTGGGTGTCAGTTGTATCTTTTCTTCCCAAATGCTTCGACTTGCAGTTGGATGAGTGAATCAAACATGTGGTTAAATTAACGTGTAGGACTTGCACTATTGATGAAGCAAGTTGGACAGTGGCCTAGGTTTAATGCTCAATACACCATTCTTTTTCAAGTCAATTCGCATGTAAAATAGTAATACCACAACCCTTATAAGGTGCCACCCTTGGCTTGGTGATAAGATTAGTACTTGTCGATGTCCTGGTGAGTTTTAACCATTCCCCTTGATTGGTCCTCATACAGGGGTGCTAGCCAATGGTTCAAGAATAGGGAATTGGATCGGTGAATTGAGTGATTTGGATTGGAATTGATCCTGATAACCCTAATTTCAAACAGTCTGATGCAACTTATTCAAGCCCCAAAACCCTAGAATCGCCATGTTTTTGGATCTGAGAGCCGATTCTCCTGATTCTTAAAAATAATTCTGCCCGAATGGGATTCCAATTCGATCCAAACCAGAATCAACTAGGACTGATTACGTTCCCAATGCCATATTTTAAAAACCTTGGTGCTTGCTAGCAAATCAGTCTTTAGCAATTTTAGCCTTCACCATGTGTTTCAGATTTTCTCAATGTAATTTCTCTTGTTTTGGTGGTCAGTGTATGCACTTCTTTTTCTGTCCCTTGTGAATCACATTTAGACCAATATAGTCTCCCATGACAATTGTTTTGGTTGTTGAGAAGAATCTTAGCTCGTGTTTGTTATGCATATTAGAATGCATTATGGATCTAGAGTGCATTATGGAGCTATAAAAATGCATCAAACAACATTTTTGTCGGAATAGGCTTTTGGCTGACTTTATTCTAGAAATTCATAATAAGAATGTGTACTAAACAAAATTTTTGTTGCTCCATACTACATTGTAAATCAATAATGCATTCTGAGAATGGATACCAAACATAGTCTTAGACTGCTTTGCCTACCTCCAACTGCCAAGAGGTATGAGAGACAAAATGAGCCCGAGACGATGTGCATGCATGTACTAGTTACTAATCAAAACCTGTTCATGGTAAGCATTTTATTTCTATTTCTTGTTTTTATTGAACCATCCTTCCATCCAAAGTAATGTGATGTAACAGCCTAATGTTAAGCGTTATGTTAGCGCTCTCTTAGAAAATGGCTGAATAGCAAAATTCTATCATCATCACTACTTTTTCCTACTAGCTGAAAGTCTGAAATGCCCTTCATTGATCTCAATCAGACACCTATCCCACTACAATGATGGCCATCGATGGAGGATTTTTCCCTTCACCTTGGCTTAAGGAAAACTTGGTTCTATTTCAAATACCATAGTCATTTCTTAAATTTTAAATCAATATGGTTTCTCTATTTAGCACTACAGTAGTTTAAAATTATTTGTAATATCAATTCTTTAATTATAGGGATGAGCAATAGAGACACTTTAAGAAATAATGGGGAAAATTATATACATAGTAGGTCATTTAGTTGAGATGGACGATCAAATTAGACCTTTCACATTTTCAAGGAGCTCTAATTAATCGAAAGGGAGAATGCTACATCATCTTTGTTCAGGAAGAAAAAACTGTTGGATGTGAGTTTAGTTTCCTTGAATGTGCGTGTAAGAACCCTTCTTCCATCTAAATGATTCTTAAAAGAAAGAAAGAAAGAAGTTGGCATTGAAGAAAACATGTTTTGTTCTACCAGAGTGATGCCACCGTGACAGTGATGGCCTTTCCTTATCATTGTAGTGAAATTTTTGGAATATAAGTATTGTAACTTATTGAGATGGGTAATCTAAAGGCTAATAGGGAAACAATATATTTTTTTAATTTGTCAAGGCAGCAACTTGACGTGTAAGTAGAGAACCTTAGGATCTATTTATACACAAAAATTGAGAGAGTGAGAGAGATATTTTGCTGAACCATGAAAAACCTTGATCCCTTCACTTCTCAAATGTAGATGAAAGCTTCATTTTGTAATTTTTTATTTTTTTGAAGAGGTGTCTTTGGGGGAAAGTAAGAGGAATTCATCCTTTTTAGGGTTAAGATTAGGAAACTTTGAGTGATAGCCCGTAGGGTCATTGACTAACAGTCATGGAGGGTTCAAAATTTCTAATCCGTGAATCTCTCTACGTAGTGTTACAAAAATATTAAAAAAAAAAAAAAAAAAAGGAATCCCTCTACGTAAAGGTAATCCATTGTGGATATGTGCTATGTGATCAAATATGAGAACCAATGGCCCAGGGAAGCCGCTCTTAAGTTTCTTATAGAGTTGGTTAAATGTTGTCATTACCCATCAAATGACCATTCAAGTGTATTTACTTAACAACTAACTCTCTCATGGGGCATGGATTAAAAACATTATCTTTATTTAAGTGGTCAATTCAAAAATTTAAGTCACTAGGTGTAGAGAACAAGTCAGCATATGAAGCCATCCAAGATCCCAAAATTTACCGATGTGGGATTATTTCGAACAATTTCATTATTGACTCAACTTCCTTGAACACTGACCCCAACACAACCAAAAACAGATTATACTAAAAGAAAGAAACTAATAAACTATTGGTGTTTGTTTACATTGTATAGTATAAACTCTGTACTCACCCAACCTATACTCTCTTTCTTACTTGGGTTTTTCTACTAATTAACTTGACCCATCCTAACTAGGAAAAGAAGGAACTGCCCCAATCTACAATTACCCCCCCCCCCCCTTGTGATTGATACATTTTTTTCATCAAGGAACTTGGATTTTCCTTCAAGAATAATGTTTTAAGAAGAAAGAAGTCCTAGTGCTCCCATTGGGATGGTAAAAGAGGAAGACATGAACTTGGCCACCATCACTATATAGTGGTGGATGTGAGTAGTATCTTGTTTCTTCCCACATGCTTTTGACTTGCAGTTGGATGAGTCAATCAAATGTGTGGTTCTCTAAGGAAATTAGTGTGTAGGACTTGCAGTATTGATGAAGCAAGTTGGAGCAATGGTCAAGGTTAATGCTTATACTACATTCTTTTTTACTTTTGTTACCCAATGGGTTTTCTCAGTCTAATTTCTCTTGTTTTGATGGTCAATGCATGAGCATCTCTTTCTGTTGCTAGTGAATCACATTTAGAACAGGATAGTCTCCCATAATGATTGTTTTGGTGGTTGAGAAGAATCTTAGCTTGTGTTTGGTATGCATTATGGAGCAACAAAAATGGATCAAACAACATTTTTGTGGAAATGGGCTTTTGGCATGTTCTTGACTTTATTCTAGTACTTCATAATAAGAACATGTACTAAAAATGACATTTTTTTCGCTCCAGGATATATTGTAAATCTTTAAGAATGCATATCAAACATAACCTTAGACTGTTCTACCTACTTCCAATTGCCAAGAGGTTTGAGGGGAAAAAATGAGCCCCGGACGATGTGCATGCGTGTACTAATTGCTAATCAAAACTTGATCATGCTTGGCATTTTATTTGTAGTTCATGTTTTATAAAACCATCCTTCTATCCAAAGCAGTGATGTAACAACCTAATGTTGAGCGTTACATAATACCCCTCTTAGAATATGGTCAAATAATTCACCCACGGAGAGGTTTGATCCAAAATCTTAGCATCATCACTACCCTCTACTAATTGAAGATCTGAAATGCCCTTCACTGTTCTTTGACACCTATCCCATTACAATGATGGCCATGTTGGTGAAGGATTTTCTCTTTCATCATGACTTAGGGAAAGCTCGTTCTTATATCAATCACCATAAAGTCATTTGTTACATTTTTAAAATCAATCTATTTTCTCCATTTAGGTTTTTATAACGAGCATGTCAGAACCCTTCTTCCATCTAAATGATTCTTCCAAAAAAGAATAGAAGATGCCATTGAAAAAAAACATGTTTTGTTCTATCACGGTGATGCAACTGTGATGATGGCCTCTCCTTGTCGTTATAGTGAAATTTATTGGAATATAAGTATTGCAGCTGATTTAGATGGATACTCCACAAGTTAGTAGGCAAAAAAATATCTTTTAATTTGACTAAGGGAACAACTTGACATGTGAACATAGAACCTTAGGATCTACTTGTACACAAAAATATCAACCTCATTCAATATACCACCTGGTGACTAATTTTTCCAGGCGAGAGAGAGATTTTGCTAAACCATGAAAAAACCTTGATCCCTTCGCTTCTCAAATGTTAATTTTTTTTTTTATTTAAGGTGTCTTTGGGGAAAGGTTAAAGGAATTCATCCTTTTTTTAGGGTTGAGATTAGAAAAAGCTAGAGTGATACTCCATACAGACTACAGTCATTTTGACCATTAGAGACAATAGGCATGAAGGGGGGCAAAATTTCTAATAAGTGAATCTCTCTACGCAGACGTAAAACGTGGATCTGTTATTTGGTCAAATATGAGAAGTAAGTGTGGGGTGAAACAGGGTCGGGTTGGGTCGGGTTTCTCAAAACCTTAACCCAACCCTAGGTCCCAAAACTCAACCCAATCCTACTGGGTTCATACTCAGGCCCAACCTTACAGGGTTCAGGGTTGGGTCATGTTGACCCTAGCTAGATTTCTTAGTGGAATCGCATTTTGATAAGTACGATTCAATTTCGATTTCAATTCCAATTCCAATTACAATTCTTCAAACCACTCCGCCACCTTCAAACTCTGAAAAACATTGACCATAACTGACCCCCCGCCCCCTAAATTTCTCAAAATGCTGGCATGTGCTAAGAGTCTAAAGAGAAAGGGTGCCTTCTACTAATGAAGTTCTCTTGTCGGTTTTTCAAAAGCTTAGGAAAGTTTCCTTGTACTGTTTTAGTTACTTCTTCATTCATACAACATGATGCAATGACATTATGGTCTGAGTTAAATCTTGGCCCCAATGGAAGTCCATGTGCCAAAATATTAGGCAAGTGGAGTTGTTTCCTGTCAATATGTGCAATGTTTTAATGTAAAAAAAAAAAAAAATGAATTCTAAATTTCAATAATTCCATTTACTGCAATTGAGAACTCAAAAGTGAATGCAAATTCCAATGTAAGAGAGAAACAAGACTTGTTCTTCAGAGATGGGTTTTCCCTTTGGCTATGTGCTCTCTCTTTTGGCTATATTGTTCTCTATCATATTCTTATTACACAAGAAACTCAATGACAACAACAAGAAACTCCCTTGGGAAGGAGAGACACCTGAATTCTACAAAGCACAACAATAATCAGGGTTAGACTCGGGCCGGGTTAGAGTCGGGCTGGGTTTTCTATGCCTCATACCAAGCCCGGCCCAACCCCACACAAGGTTGGGTTAGGTTGGGCAGGGTTGGCCTACATAGTCGGGTTAAACAAGGTTCGGGCTCAAGGCGGGTTCAGATCATCAGGGCTAAACTAACACCCTTTCAAGCAATCGCCCAAAAAAGCCACTCTTAAGTTTCTTATTAAGTTGGTTAAAGGTTTTCATTATCCATTTTAGGAGTCAAATGACCATTCAACTGTATTTAATTAACTATGAACTCTCTCGAAGAGCATGGATTGCAAACATAATCTTTCTAGAAGTGGTAACTCAAAAATTTAAGTTATTAGGTGAAGAGAACCAATTGATATATAGATATATGAAATTATCCAAGATCTCAGAGTTGGCCGATGTGAGATTATTTCCAACAATTTCATTGTTGATTCCACTTCATTACTTGAACAATGACCCCTCAACACAAAACAAAAAAGAACAGATTATATTGAAAGAAAAAGCTAATAAATCATTGGTGTTTACATTGTAAAGTATAAACTCTGTATTCACCCAACCTATAGGGTTTTTCTACTAACTTGACCCATCCTAACTAGGAAAAGAAAGAACTAAACCCAAATCTACAAATTTTGTTTTGCTTTTATTATCTTGTGATCGATACAAGTCACAAGATAAATAAATAAATAATTGATACATTTTGCTAATTAAGGAAGTGGGTTTTCCTAAAAGAATAATGTTTTTAAGGGGAAATAATTCATCTTCACCGTCCATGGATCCTCCGTTGATGTTGTTGTCTTGTTTGTTCCCATTGCTTTCTCAAAATCAGCAAGGACCGATTCCATCCCCATTTCCGTATTTTAAAACCTTGGTGATAGCTAGCAAACTAGTCTTTAGCAATTTTAGCTTTCACCATGTGTTTCAGGTTTTCTCAATGTAATTTCTGTTGCTTTGATGGTCAATGCATGCACATCTCTTTCTGTTGCTTGTGAATCACATTTAGACTAGGATAGTCTCCCATGACGATTGTTTTTGTTGTTGAGAAGAATCTTAGCTTGTGTTAGGTATGCATTCTTAGAATGCATTATGGATCTAGAGTGCATTATGGAGCTATAAAAATGTA
>NW_024870636.1:13923-63244 GCF_013358625.1 Macadamia integrifolia
TCCATCTAAATGATTCATCAAAGAAAGAAAGAAGTTGGCGTTGAAGAAAACATGTTCTGTTCTATCAGAGTGATGCCACCGTGATAGTGACAGCCTCTCCTTATTGTTGTTGTGAAATTTTTGGAATATAAGTATTGTAGCTTATTGAGATGGCTACTCAGAAGGCTAGTAGGGAGAAAAATACTTTTTTTTTTTTTATTTAACAAGGTAGCAACTTGACATATGAGCAGAAGACCTTAGGATCTGCTTATACAGAGAGAGAGAGAGAGAAAGAGAGAGAGAGAGAGATTTTGATGAACCATGAACCATGAAAAACCTTGATCCCTTCATTTCTCAAATGTAGATGAAAGCCTTGTTTTATATATATATATATATATATATATATATATTTTGGGAGGTGTCTTTGGGGAAAAGTTAAGAGGAATTCATCTTTTCTAGGGATAAGATTAGGAGAAGCTTGAGTGAGAGTCCATAGAGTCATTGACTGTAACAGGCATGGAGGGTTCAAAATTTCTAATCCGTGAATCTCTCTACGTAGTGTTACAAAAAGAAAAGAAAAAAAAAGGAATCTCTCTACATAAGATGTGGGATCTAATAAAGGCATCTTACACTCTTTTGGGATCTAACAAAGGCAGCAGTTTGGAATCGACAGATTTCGTTATGAAAGAAAGTCTCAAAAGTAGAAAGCGAATAAGTGAATACTCTCCAAACAGTAAAGCAATGCCTTAGAATGGAAGAATCAAATCAAACCATTTAACCCAACCTATATACCATGGAACAATAGGTGCTCTAGATCTAACTAAATTCCAAGCAGAAAAAGAGGGGAATTTCTTGGAAGAATTAGCCATCCATTGGATAACATCCCCAATATGTGGATACCTTATACTAATATTTTGAACCTGTAGACCTCAGGTTAAAAGTACATTATTTAAATTATGTTTTCAAAGATAAAAAAAAATAAAAAATAAAAAATAAAAAATAAAAAATATTAAAACCCGTATTAAAAAAATATAATACAGGTGATTTATATAATGCGTACACTTTAAATCACAACTTGTTCTTCTCACAATTACGGTCTTGACACATAGAGTGCTCTAATGTTTAAACTAATATCACTACAATAAAAATGCTCATTGGCACTAGTAATTACCACCACAGAATCCCAAAACCTACATGAACAGTACCAGGCAACAGTAAAAACTTGACACCACAAAATGCAAACATATTTCGGCGGTAATTACCGTGAAGAAATACCCTTATTTTATCATTAAAAGTTATCTAATGTCTTACTTTTAGGAAATTAATTTTAGGAATTGAGTTCCCTATCCGGATGCATAGCATATGCTAGTGATTCTAAGTGTTTTCATGTTCTATCAGCTTCTTTAGGGAAAATGAACATTCATATACGGATTGAGCTATGGCTTGCAAATTAAATTCCACAATGTACATGGAAAATCAAAATCTCCTAAAATAGGAAATCCAATATTTTGTGGATTTAAAGAATTTGACATTGATAGGAGTTGGTTCGACAATGAAGAACTGTCGAAGAATAGCCTTTGGCATTTCGAGGCCCACTATGTTGACAACAATGAACAACGTCATAGCCAAGCCACATTACTCAATAATGCTTTGGACATGTGTGCTGTATGAATTTAGAATTCGTGTTGAATGATATTCGATGATATGTCTTAGAACTTATGATGAGTCATATGATATAAATATATATATATATATGCATTAATGTTTGATGTTGTAGTTGTTTTGAAGATTATATGCAGATATTAATGTTATCCAGATGGATTGCAGAGCTAGGAAATAAAGATTCAAGAGGGTTTAAGCTGGAGAAACCGGTTTGATGATGTGGAATCGCTTGGATTTTAAAGGGTACGAGATGAGCTTTTCTGCAATTTTTCCTTTAAGGTAACCTATAGATTTCCCTTACGAAACAATGTGAGAGGTTTAATAGCAAAGTAGAAGAAAAAATCAATAGTCAAGACTGATTTTGTTGTTATGTTGTTCTTTCACATCCACTATCTTAGTTGAAGAAAGAATTTCTTCTCAGTGGCAAGATACCAGCGGACCTTGATCTTAGCTTCAATTAGTTCAACGGTTCAATTCATTCGTCCATTGGAACAATTACTTCAATATTCAGCTGCAAAAGAGCTTCTTCGCTTGTTGGGTCAACCCATTGAATCAGGTTATGATGACTCATCTCTTGACTTCGGAGACGATGAAGATGGAGTACATATCATTTTTGTTTTGACAAATACATATCATTTTTGTTTTCTTTCTTATTCCTTTGATGAGGTTAGATTTGATATTACACATCAAGGGTAGTTTGGGTATTACAAAGCATGAGTATTGATGATGTGATCACTTAACGATCCCTTCTCATGGACAGGGACGATAGATAGAATCTTTTGGATTAAGGTGAAGGGAGCAATATTTTTGAAAATGTCTAGGGGGAACATGATAGTTCGCCAGAGTACAGGGGAGCGAAGTGATATTTTCTCATGTAATAATTATTTAATTTAAATGAGTATACTATCATTTTTTTTTATTATTATTATTTTTAAATCTACATGTTTAAAACACATACAATTCGTTTTTCCTTTTTTCACCGTTCTACATTTTTTTGACTTTTTTTTTACCGTTTTGTTTAGAATTTTCACCATTTAAAACCCATACCGTCTTTTTTTTTTTGTCATTCTTATTTTTGCTAACTATGGTCACAACTTAGGGGTGTCAATTTAAGGCCCGACCTGATATGCATGACCGAACCCGACCAAGACCAGCCCGATTAATAAGCCGGCAATTTTATTAGTCAATCGTTTTTGGTGCATGGTGTAAGCTCGATTGGCCCCCGACCGGCTGACCAATTAATAGCTCGACTCAGCACAACATATTTAGCCCAACCCTTTATATGTATATTTTGATTTTTTTTTTTTGGTAGAATAAATTGTATGTTGATACTTTTATCAATTATTGAATATACTTAAGTGTAAAGTCTTTCTAAATTGTTGATGATTTAATAAGTAAATTAAAATTTCTGAAATCTAAGATAATTAAAGCCCCTCTAGGGTTTTAATGGTGCATTAGCCTATTTAAGGCCCGATCACATCCCGATTAGTAGAAGCCCAGTTAAAGCTCGAAACCCGATAGAGACCGACTTATTCCTTAAATAGGCAAATCACCGTCCAAGGGTATAGACCCACCTAGGTTAAAGCCCGACCAAGACCAACTAGATTAGTAAGCTGGCAGTTTTATTAGTTGATCGTTCTGGGTGCATGGCGTAAGCTGGATGGGCACCCGATTGGCCTGAACGATTACAAGCTCAACTCAGCACGACATATTTTGCCCAACCCATTATATGTATATTTCGATTTTTTTTTTTTTTTTTTTTTTGGTAGAATAAATTTTTGAATTTACTTAAGTATAAAGTCTTTCTAAATTGTTGATGATTTAATAAGTATATTATAATTTCTGAAATGTAACATAATTAAAGCCCCTCTAAGGCTTTAATGGTGCATTAGCCTGTTTAAGGCCTGATCACAACCTGATTAGCCCGATTAGTAGAAGTTCAGTTAAAACTTGAAACCCGATAGAAATCGACTCATTTCTTAACTAGGTAAATCACGGTCCAAGGGTACAGACCCACCTAAGCCCCACCGAGACCGAGCCGCCCGACTGATTGACATCCCTTTACAAGAATCACAATTCAAATCAGGAATGTGCGGTGAATATTTGTTGTGGCTGGAAGTTGATTTCTCCTAAGTGGTTTCAGTTTTGGTCAGTCTTTGGTCTTAGCCTGGTGAGAGGAAAACCGAAAACCCAATAAAGACCAACTGAAACCGATCAAACCCTACCTGCTACCACTCTTACCACTGGTGCCGCTCTGAGTTGTTGGTCAAGCACACACACTATGTGTGGATTTGATCCTCTCATAACAGACACATTTCAATTTGTCATACCTTTCTTCAATCCTTCAATGCTTTAATCATCTCTTGCACATAGGCAAGGATGATTAACTAAAGTGATATGCTGTAATAGTCTAATAGCAATGGATTGGCTTTCGATGATAGATTATAAACTTCATGGCCTTAAGATGGAATTGTTTAGCCATGGCTTGGATACCATAGATGTTCCAGTTTGGCTCTGTGTTGGGTTCCTTGGATACAAGTTTTCTAATTTGAAGAAGACTGGACTTTATTTGGAGAATTTGGTTTCGACTTTCGTAAGATAAGAGTGATGAAGATCTTCTTGGAAATCTTCAATCTGTTGGTTTACTGTGTATCAACCCTTTGGGCTTTGCAGGAGAGGAGATTTGAAGAAATTTTTAGCTATGTAAGATCTGCTGCTACGTCTGCGCTCATCTCCATTCTGCACTGCAATTTAGATATGTATGATTTTCTTGCCCACCTAGTGTAAATGGATTTTTTTTTTATTATTATTATTTCAAAATAAAAGCATGTACGTTTAAAAATTATTATTTTGATTAAGTATTGAATCTACTTCATTAGAATAATTGCCAATGCCATTTGGTTGGTACCTCTACCAGTAGGTTGTCAAAATTCTCTCTCTCTCTCTCTCTCTCTCTCTCTCTCTCTCTCTCTCTCATGCTGATAACATAATTTCAAGAGGAATGGCGTGGGGTAATAGGGTGGGGCAGAAGGCAAAAGGTTTTATGAACAATTTAGGCATAGAATGTTTAAGAGAGATTGGATCAGGTTCACATACAAGATTGTTCTTGTATGTCCATAATCCATGAATTTAGAATTCATTAAATGTAGAGAGGGGAAATAGATTCCAAATGCATGGATTAGGGACATATGAAATTGTTCTCATATGATTCGGATTTTGTATAAGAGTAATCTATTTAATTATGCTATGTGGATGGCAATGTGGTAATTCTGACCATGAGATATCTGGATAATGCCTTGCCTAAATTGGCCATTTGTCCAATTTTATACTTAAATTTAATTAAATCCTTTCATTTATTGGGATATAAGTTGGCTGCTACCAGGGTTGTAGTAGCTGCAACTCCTACTAGTAGTCAATGAAATAGAATCTAAAATGGTGTTTTTACAAATACTAAAATCTATGAGGGTATTTTTTAACCAAAGGGGAAAGTGAATTATTTCATTTCATTGGCTGCCAGCAAATGATGCAGCTACTTGGTTACAATAGGGGTAGCAGCCAATTTTTTCCCATTTATTATTATGAGTTTTCTTGGATTTGTCATGCACTTTTTAGTCTGGCAACGATTCTTTGGAAAATAAAACATCATTTTTTTTCTTGTCTATTGATCAAAAGTGGTACAAGGAGAATCTAATGTGATAATTTTGCCCTTATGTAAAAACACTATAGTTCTTTGAAACATCAACTTCTTCCGGAACAATCACATTAATTTTCGTGAGGTAGTTAGAAAATGAAGGTCACCACCTCAGTAACATGGAGGAAGGGAAATTCCTCGCCTAGATCCACACTAGTTTCATGAGAAAAAGCTTACAGGATTTCTTCCAAAGAGGCGGAAAACGAGCAATTAGTCTCAAGGAACATATCGCATGGAAGCTCTCAAGGGAGTGTCACAGGCGAAATAATGTCGCTTTCCCTCCAACCTCCAAGCCCTAAGTCAGAACAGTCCCTTGATGAAGGTGACTTCTCCTTTTTATTTTTTTTTTATTTTAACCTCCTAATCTGAAGGAAGATCTTCCATTAAATCTACTAGATATGATTGG
This sequence comes from Macadamia integrifolia, assembly GCF_013358625.1. Taxonomy (NCBI): domain Eukaryota; kingdom Viridiplantae; phylum Streptophyta; class Magnoliopsida; order Proteales; family Proteaceae; genus Macadamia; species Macadamia integrifolia. The sequence goes on from NW_024870636.1 coordinate 19,662, forward strand.
TGAAAAGGCATACCTACGCATGTGGAGAATTTGAATCCAATTGAGAAATTTTTTCTTAATTCTTATTGTATCTTCCAGTGAGGAAACTCTTTGAATTCGCACCATCTTTCATCATGTCTAGATGCCTTCTTTAACATATGTCATCCTATTTTTAAATTTCTCTAAGCTAATTCTTCCATCAACATGAATACCAATAATACCCATTTTCATATTATTCAACTTATACCAAAAATAGAATCCAAAATCTAAAGAAACCGACATTTCTCTTAAATAATCTCATCTAGAATCGCAAATTGATTCCCCTTCTCAATCATATTTTCCTTAGCATTATTAGTAGAACCACCTAGGATGTGCTCCGCCTTCACCCACCACAGCAGGAGGTAAATCTCTTACAATCTCTCTAATTGAAATAGCTCCACCAATATATAACGGCCCCTTACTAGTAACCTAAGCACTCTTATTAGCACTTTTATAAGCAATAGTAGACTCTTGTGGGTAAATCAAAGGCCGAACAAGCACTTACCCACAGCACACTAACCAAACAGTATCATATGTGTAATTTAAAAGCCAAACAGGCTCTTGTTTTGGCAAACAGTCCCTCCCTAGTGGGTCATTTAAACACGACTTGGGCTTAAGGAAGCCCAACGGGCCAAGACCTGGTTGACTGTGTTAGGCTTTAGGTAGTCCTAAGCTCAATCCATGCGCAAGCCTGGGTTGGACCCCTCGGTCCCAAATGGTTAGCCCCTTTAATATGTGGGGAATTGACAATTGAATGGTATATCGATCTTTAGCCCTTGTAAGCTCACCCCTATGTTCAAAAGATCATATTTGGTGTGAATTGTTAATCACTTCCACAATCCCATATGGTATCAAGTGACACATTTTGTTTTTATTACTTCCTTCGTATTTTTAACTTAAAACATATTAGGATTCTATTTGTGGAAGTGTTGTCATAATCACATTCAGAAAGTGGTCTGATCAACAATTGGCTCACCGGTTAGTAACTGAGTGATCTTATCTAAGAGCACCCGTACGACAGGATTCGATCTCATGACCTCCTCCTCTGGATGTCGGCTTTTCAAGCCGAAGTTGCCATCACTAGGCTATCCTAGTGTTCGTTATAAAGTAGATACTAATATAGTAATGCAACTGAGAACCAACTTTCCACTTAGTGAAAAATATGTCCATTAGAGCGAGTCTTCAACCACTCTTTTGGGCCATTAACGAGCCTTATCAATATACCTTCTTGAAGAAAATTCATCCACGCTTGTATCATCGATTGAATGCCAATTTTATTGTAAGTGCCTCTTAGTTGAAAATCACCAAGTGCTTCTTTCTTGTAAATCTAACTTTAATGTCTTTAATTGTGAACACTTTAAGATATAACCTTAAGACAATGCATTGTAGAAACGCAACCCCAAAACGATGTAGAAGATAATGGAAAAACAAGAACAAACATTGCACACATATTTACGAGGTTCGACAAAATTGCCTACGTCTCCGGTGAGATGAGATCCTGCTTCACTATCAATGGAGAATTGGGTTACAACGCTCGTCCCTCACACCTCTTAGTATTGTTTGCATTACAGAGAAAGAAACTCTCACTACAAATATATAGCGAAAAACCCTAATCCGAAAAGTATACAACTACCTTCAAATAAAAAATTCGAACCTGCTATGCAGGAGGCCTCTTGCCCCCCTTGCAACCCCCATGACCCGCTAACTGATTAGTGGGATTATCGTCCTGCCTGTCGAGGCGCTGCACAAATACTCCCTGGATTAAACTGTGATGGAATACAAGACATCGTATACCAACATGCATCATATATATTAATAATACAAATTAACACATTCAATTAGGGTTTGATGAATGCACATATCCAACAGAGATAATTTTGAAGCTTCCGCCTTGTCCAACAAATTCCATGGGTACTTAAAATGAAATGATTTCATTGCAATGATGCTACCGACCATAGCCCAAATGGTTATCTCTAGACGGTAGTCGACGATTCAGTGAATCAAGCTGTAGCCCCAAACTCACATATGTCAGCCAGTCAAGGATTTTGGCGGTCATCATCAGCAAGCATACTATAAGGCTGCAAAACAGAAACGATAAAATTCTGATATTAATAGAGACTCACTAGCCAATCATTATTATTATTATTTTAATTAAGGTGTCCGGCCAACTTACTATATGTGCACTTTGACTAATCTTCAAAGAGACTAGGGCAACAATCCATCGCCACGATCTCCACTTAAATCGCAAATGCACAAATAGAAAATCGAACCTGAGATCGTGTGCCTATCGACACAATCCCAAATTGTAGCCAATCATGGTTACACAAAACAAAATAAATAAATAAATAAATAATAATAATAATAATAATAACTAGAAGAAAAAAACAAAAAAGAGAGGGATAAGCACACCAGCTATGTGCGGTAAAGTAGCAGGCGGCGCCAAAGGGGGTTTCAAATGGGGCATCAAACAAAAAGGGTAGAGGAGTCATTTCAGAGAGAGAGAGAGAGAGAGAGAGAGAGAGAGAGAGAATGGGTGCTAACTTGTGGTGTGTCAAACACTTTTTTCTAAAAAAGAAAGCTAGCTGGTTGCGTGCGGCTATGTCTAGACAAATGCAGACGTAAAAAGATTACTTTACCCCTCCCCCCCAATGTGCTGAAGATACGTGGCCACACGTTAATCTATGCGCTAGCTGGCACAGTGACTATGCATGTAGATAGTGTGTTCTTTAACGTATCCAAAAAAGAACTACATGATTTCTTGAAGGTTATAATTCAAAATACATGTGTAATTCATGTTTTCAATAGTTAGTGTGTTCTTTTACATACCCAAAAAACGAACTACATGATTTCTGGAGATGGTATATATAGTAAGTGAATGATAGCAGTGGTGTAAGCCACTACCACTACTAACTCCTATTTCCACATGCATGTATGACCCAATTTCTGTAACACTGTCGGCCGGAGTAGGACTTTCCATTATTATTTTTCTTCCTTTTTTTTACGTCCTTTCTTGCTTTTCTTGATCTGATTTGGTATACAAAGTTCATGATAATGATTAAAATACTCTCAAAAGCTCACTTAACCGCATAATTAACTAGTAGCTTCTTAAAAGAACCAAAATTAATTATTAAATTAGGCATATATAAGCCTGTAATGATATAATGTTTGATATTAATTTTACCAAATCGATGCAAAACCATGATTTTTAACCCACAGGTTGATAACTATAGTGAGGTCACATAAAGTTCCACAAGGGGAAAGACAAGGGAGTCATGAGGGGCCAGAAATGGGGTTGATTAGGTCACACTTATTATTAGGGATGTCAAAACCTAGTTCAATACGAATCAAAATTAATATGAGTTTATTGGATCATGTTTTGGATTGAAATTTTATGAGATTGAAATAAAAAATTGTCATAAAAAAAAACTGATGACATATTGAGCCGAACTTTAGAAATTGAATTAAAACTGATATAACTCGATAAAAGAAACCAACACGAGTCTGAAATTCATTAAAAAATATATATTTTTTTCTTATTTTTGAACATATTTAAAAGGTAAACTGGAACCAAATTGATAAGAGAAGTCAAAACCAAACTTTAGAAACCAAACCAAGACTAATATTGCCTGATAAGAAACCAATACCAGCCTGAAAAAAAAAAATTTCATAATTTAATTTTGAACATATTTGCAAGGTAAATTGAGACCAAACGAATAAGAAAAATCAAAATTGTTACATCCTTGTTGGATCATATTAATTTTGGTTCCACTCTCATAACTCATTCTCATATTGATCGAAACCAGTAAAACTAAACTGAAACTGATTTAAACTGATTAATTGACACCACTATTTTTTTTTGGGGGGTGGGGGTGGGGGCGGGGGCGGGGGGGAAGAGAGAGAAGCAGGAAGACGCCCTATTTATTACGATACTACAACTACTACTATATATTATATTTTTTTTCCCCATGAAAGTGGGGTAGGAGAGTAGAACGGTAGAACCAGCAACTTTCCCAAGTTCATCCCCACCAGCCATTGTTAAAACCATGCACTAGGAAGTGGTAGTAATCAACTGATATGGATTTCAAGTAGAATTATGGTCAATAATTTCCGTGTTTGGTGGATATAAAGGGCATAAACTTGGGCCCTAGTGAGGTCAGTCTAGACGCAGCCTGCCCTGTAGGAGCCTAACCCAAATGGATATATGGGATTCACTCACTAGTCAGTACCCATCAGACAGGCTCAACCAAGTGATCAAACCTTCAAATTAACATGTAAAGAGAGTTTTATCACGTACCGTGGTTACTGTGATACAGCAAGGAAGAAAAAAAAAGAAAGAAAAAAATACTTGTCTTGTAGTAAAGAAAGTCTCTTATCACGCGATGCATCGAGCGGCACGTTCATGTGGCTAGATTTTCTAGAAAATTATCATTGTTTGGGAGAAAAAAACATTATCGAGACTGTTAATACCTAACCTAGATGTGACATATTTATTTGAATTCTTCCCCACATCGATCATGATGACCGAGGCAGGTCCAGGGATTTAGGGTTAAGTTGATTAGTCAAAAATTCTATCATCTTGAGAGTAGGGTGTTGTATAAAAAAAAAAAAAAAATTAAGGATGTCAATCTGTCCAGTTTGAGCAGCTGAGTCTCGTAAATTAGGGTATGGATATGTTTTTATTCAATCAGTTGATTTTTGATTTATAATCAAGGTCAAGATAACTAAGATAATTGGGTTATAATTGGGATTTAAACAGGCTAATTTAGATAACAACATGGTCCTAAGATTAATGGGCTATAATTGACTATAAGTTAGTTATCGATTGATCCCGTGGATAAACATTTCACCACCACATTATATTGGAATTGTTCAATTATTAATTGATCAGTGCTTGAACCCAAAACATTTAGTAATTAATCTGATTGATCATGAACTTCAACTGGTCAATTTAAGCTGAATCTATTAGTGGAGGCCAACCTTTGACACCTCTATTATCAAGTGTTAGCAACATAATTAATACACTTGAGGATGAAGAATCATGTTATTAGAATGAAGAGTCATGAGGAGGTGATCAGGTCCTCGCGCGAGAATCTTGTATGAGAAACTAATCCATACTCCTCCCTCTCTTTCTTCCCATGACTTTGACCTTGAATTATTACATCACAAAGGGTCGGATATCACATTACATTATTCCTTGCTTAGGTTGCAGGTTGTATCTAGCAAGTGGTGACACATAATAGAAGGGCCCAAGTCAAATTTATCATCTTTTTGAATACCATGGCTCCTTTAGCTAAAACAGTACTTTCTATGAGAAAAGACAGTCGATTCTTCATTACTAATGTGTCTTTTTCACAAAGCTGAGTTGATGTGTTTGAACAGAGGTAAACTACCAAGCTATATAAAGGGTTAAGGAGAGGTTCCTTGAGAACATATCCAAAGCATCACCACTTTGGAAGTGTAAGATGAGTAGACAAGGAGGCAAGGGAGCTTCAATGGCCTCAGCCCTCATTACCACTCTCATAGTGTTGGCTGTGTCTCTTAGCTTACCACTAGAGACCACTGCACACAACAACTACTCTCCTTCACCCCCCAAGAAATCTCCCCCTCCTCCCTCTCCTCCTTCCCACTTCAAGTTTCCACCAACACCACCACCACCAAAGGAGCTTTTCAAATCTCCACCACCCCCATCAGTCCACAAATATCCTCCACCACCACCACCAAAGGAGCTTTACAAATCTCCACCACCCCCATCAGGCCACAAATATCCTCCACCATCCCCAGTCTGCAAGTCTCCTCCACTGCCACCTAAGGAGCACCATAAACCACCCACTGAGCACCACAAACCACCCACTGAACACCACAAATCTCCTCATTCTCCTCCAGAACCACCAAAGGAGCACCACAAACCACCCACTGAGCATAACGAGCACCACAAACACCACCACAAATCACCCACTCATGAGCATCATAAACCTCCTTGGTCACCACCTAAGGAACACTACAAACCACCCACTGAACACCACAAATGTCCTCCACCACCAAAGGAACACCACAAACCACCCCATGAGCACCACAAGCACCCACTACCATCACCTCCTAAGGTGCCCTACAAGCACATGTCTCCACCACCAAAGGAGCACCACAAACCACCCCATGACCACCACATGCTTCCACCAGTGCACAAATACCCACCACCATCACCTCCTAAAGCGTCCTACAAGTCCAAGTCTCCCCCACCTCCTCCCACTCCAGTCTACAAATACAAGTCTCCTCCTCCAACAAAGGAGCAGCACAAACCTCCACCATTGCACAAGTACCCACCACCATCACCTCCTAAGGAGCCTTACAAGCCTCCCACTCCAGTCTACAAGTACAAATCGCCGCCACCACCACCACATGTTTAGCATTACACTTCACCTCCTCCTCATCTTTACTAAGAAGGCTTATAGACAAAAATGGTAAGCTTGTCGCAGTATTCCTATACTTCAAAACATTGATTAAGATATGATGTTCTCTTAGTATTGATAAGAGTACTTTAAATATCAACACAATTTATGGACATTTTCCTGTTCACATCTTTGAATTGCAGGAGAGCAGTTGTTAGGAGGATGGAGTTAACCGAGTAAAAAGGAGGGTTTCTAATCTTCTTCGTCAGAGAAGGAAAGAGAATTAATGTACTTTGTGTGATTCTTGTTCTTGAGATAATTTAGTAATAATAATTGGAGAAAAGGCCAGGTTGGGAAAAGGAAGAAGAAGAAGACGAGAGAGAAGATCTATCACTTTCCATGTAAATCGTGCAACGCAATGTACTGGAAAACATGTTTGTGCTTGGGCCGTGTGCATCTATGCATTTATTTATTTATTTATTTATTATTATTTTTTTAATCACTATAGAAAGGTACATGATTTTTTTTTGGAAAAAGAAATTGGGCATTGTCATGGTTTCAAGTATCGACCTGGTATTCGCTGAGATTGATCCCCGATCTTAGACCAATTTGGATCCATTATCCAGATCGATTCGGGGATAAAATAGTAATAAATTAGTACTTTTTATAAAAAGTAAGGAAAATTGATCAATACGCACCAATCTAATTTGATTCAGATCGGTATTGGATCTATATTAGCAAAGACCGATACCAATCTCAATACCATCCCTTAAATCTTTGGCAAGTGTTTTCTCGTGGGGGACATAGCAGCCACCCCGCGTCCTAGGAGGAATACAAGGGTCATTTTGCACCCTTGTATCTTGACGTGACCCTCATGTCTCATCCAGAAACTTTGTTACAAAGAAATTTATTGATGAGCCTGCACATGGCTTCCGAATCACAAGTTTCAAGAATCAATAGACCGGATATAGGTCATGCAATGGAAATGTGCATGGCATCGAGTATAAAAAAAGTAAGCTCAAAATAGCCATAGTTAATTATTTATTGTAGGTTTTAGGGATATAAGTCTATTTTCCTCTTTCCATTTTTTCATTTTCATCACTCTCAAATGCTTTGTTTGGATGGTTGTGAGTGAAATTAAAATGAAGCGAAGTGAAACTAAAATGAAGCAAAGTGAAATTTTCAAACCTAGAAAAGAATCTTCTATTATCATTACCCCATATGGTTATATCACTAACTCTATCAATCCATATTTTGCCATTAAATATCATTTTATTTTACATCCAAATCCCCTAGGTTTTAAAAGTAACTTGAATATTATACCTAAAAAGCATCATTACTAGATGTGGGATCTAATAAAGGCATCTTACACTCTTTTGGGATCTAACAAAGGCAGCAGTTTGGAATCGACAGATTTCGTTATGAAAGAAAGTCTCAAAAGTAGAAAGCGAATAAGTGAATACTCTCCAAACAGTAAAGCAATGCCTTAGAATGGAAGAATCAAATCAAACCATTTAACCCAACCTATATACCATGGAACAATAGGTGCTCTAGATCTAACTAAATTCCAAGCAGAAAAAGAGGGGAATTTCTTGAAAGAATTAGCCATCCATTGGATAACATCCCCAATATGTGGATACCTTATACTAATATTTTGAACCTCTAGACCTCAGCTTAAAAGTACATTATTTAAATTATGTTTTCAAAGATTTAAAAACATAAATAAATAAATAAATTTATTAAAACCCCTATTAAAAAAATATAATACATGTGATTTATATAATACGTACACTTTAAATCACAACTTGTTCTTCTCACAATTACGGTCTTGACACATATAGTGCTCTAATGTTTAAACTAATATCACTACAATAAAAATGCTCATTGGCGCTGGTAAGTACCACCACAGAATCCCCCAAACCTCCATGAACAGTACCATGCAACGGTTTTTTATTTTTTTATTTTTTATTTATTATAGGGAATCCAATGCAAAATGTATCGGAATCATTTAATCATAAATGTTTTTTTTTTTTAAACCAACAATTTGTCATATTTAGCATAAATAAAAAATTGACGCCACAAAATGCAAACATATTTCGGTGGTAATTACCGTCAAGAAATACCCTTATTTTATCATTAAAAGTTTTCTAAGGTCTTACTTTTAGGAAATTAATTTTAGGAATTGAGTTCCCTATCCGGATGCATCGCATATGCTAGTGATTATAAGTGTTTTCATGTTCTATCAGCTTCTTTAGGGAAAATGAACATTCATATACGGATTGAGCTATGGCTTGCAAATTAAATTCCACAATGTACATGGAAAATCAAAATCTCCTAAAATAGGAAATCCAAATATTTTGTGGATTTAAAGAATTTGACATTGATAGGAGTTGGCTCGACAATGAAGAACTGTCGAAGAACAGCCTTTGGCATTTCGAGGCCCACTATGTTAACAACAATGAACAACGTCATAGCCAAGCCACATTACTCAATAATGCTTTGGACATGTGTGCTGTATGAATTTAGAATTCATGTTGAATGATATTCGATGATATGTCTTAGAACTTATGATGAGTCATATGATATATATATATATATATGCATTAATGTTGGATGTTGTAGTTGTTTTGAAGATTATATGTAGGTATTAATGTTATCCAGATGGATTGCAGAGCTAGGAAATAAAGATTCAAGAGGGTTTAAGCTAGAGAAACCGGTTTGATGATGTGGAATCGCTTGGATTTTAAAGGGTATGAGATGAGCTTTTTTGCAATTTTTCGTTTAAGGTAACCTATAGATTTTCCTTACGAAACAATGTGAGAGGTTTAATAGCAAAGTAGAAGAAAAAATCAATAGTCAAGACCGATAAGAAAAAAATCAATAGTCAAGACCGATTTTGTTGTTATTTTGTTCTTTCACATCCACTATCTTAGTTGAAGAAACCTCATTTCCTCACCATTAGCAAGAATTTCATCTCAGTGGCAAGATACCTGCGGAGATCTTAGCTTCAATTAGCTCAACGGTTCAATTCATTCACCCATTGGAACAATTACTTCAATATTCAGCTGCAGAAGAGCTTCTTCGCTTGTTGGGTCAACCCATTGCATCAGGTTATGATGACTCATCTCTTGACTTCGGAGACGATGAAGATGGAGTACATATCATTTTTGTTTTGACAAATACATATCATTTTTGTTTTCTTTCTTATTCCTTTGATGAGGTTAGATTTGATATTACACATCAAGGGTAGTTTGGGTATTACAAAGCATGGAGTATTGATGATGTGATCACTTAACGATCCCTTCTCATGGACAGGGACGATAGATAGAATCTTTTGGATTAAGGTGAAGGGAGCAATATTTTTGAAAATGTCTAGGGGGAACATGACAGATCGCCAGAGTACAGGGGAGGGAAGTGATATTTTCTCATGTAATAATTCTTTAATTTATTTGAGTATACTATCATTTTTTTCTTATTATTATTTTTAAATCTACATGTTTAAAACTCATACAATTCGTTTTTCCTTTTTTCACCGTTCTACATTTTTTTTACATTTTTTTTACCGTTTTGTTTAGAATTTTCACCATTTAAAACCCATTCCGTACTCTTTTTTTTTTTTTGTCATTCCTATTTTTGCTAACTATGGTCACAACTCAGGGGTGTCAATTTTAGGCCCGGCCTAATATGCATGACCGAACCCGACCAAGACCAGCCCGATTAATAAGCCGGCAATTTTATTAGTCAATCGTTTTGGGTGCATGGTGTAAGCTTGAATGGCCCCCGACCGGCCTGACCGATTACAAGCTCGACTCAGCACAACATATTTAGCCCAAACCTTTATATGTATATTTTGATTTTTTTTTTTTTTTTGGTAGAATAAATTATATGTTGATACTTTTATCAATTATTGAATATACTTAAGTGTAAAGTCTTTCTAAATTGTTGATGATTTGATAAGTATATTAAAATTTCTGAAACCTAAGATAATTAAAGCCCCTCTAAGGCTTTAATGGTGCATTATCCTGTTTAAAGCCCGATCACATCCCGATTAGAAGAAGCCCAGTTAAAGCTCGAAACCCGATAGAGACCGACTTATTCCTTAAATAGGAAAATCACCGTCCAAGAGTATAGAACCACCTAGGTTAAAGCCCGACCAAGACCAGCCCGATTAGTAAGCCGGCAATTTTATTAGTCGATCGTTCTGGGTGCATGGCTAAGCTTGATGGGCGCTCGATTGGCCTGAACGATTACAAGCTCAACTCAGCACGACATATTTTGCCTGACCCATTATATGTATATTTTGATTTTTTTTGGTAGAATAAATTATTGAATGTACTTAAGTATAAAGTCTTTCTAAATTGTTGATGATTTAATAAGTATATTAAAATTTCTGAAATGTAAGATAATTAAAGCTCCTCTAAGGCTTTAATGGTGCATTAGCCTATTTAAGGCCTGATCACAACCTGATTAACCCAATTAGTAGAAGTCCAGTTAAAACTCGAAACCCGATAGAGATCGACTCATTCCTTAAGTAGGTAAATCACGGTCCAAGGGTACAGACCCACCTAAACCCCACTGAGACCGAGCTGCCCGACTGATTGACATCCCTTCACAAGAATCACAATTCAAATCAGGAATGTGCGGTGAATATTTGTTGTGGCTGGAAGTTGATTTCTCCTAAGTGGTTTCAGTTTTGGTCAGTCATTGGTCTTAGCTTGGTGAGAGGAAAACCGAAAACCCAATAAAGACCAACTGAAACCGATCAAACCCTACCTGCTACCACTCTTACCACTGGTGCCGCTCTGAGTTGTTGGTCAAGCACACACACTATGTGTGGATTTGATCCTCTCATAACAGACACATTTCAATTTGTCATACCTTTCTTCAATCCTTCAATGCTTTAACCATCTCTTGCACATAGACAAGGATGATTAACTAAAGTGATATGCTGTAATAGTCTAATAGCAATGGATTGGCTTTCGATGATAGATTATAAATTTCATGTTGTAATAGTCTAATAGCCATGGTTCGGATTGTAAGATTTTCAATTAGGTGGGCTAGCATAGTCAAAGATTTGTTTTCAAAATCGGTTTAGTGATATTGACTAAAGATGGAGTAAGCAGAAAGAATCCAATATTATTGGTAAGTGATCTCTATGGAGATATTAGATTTTATTAGCACACCTTAATGGTATGAAATATTTATTACTATGTGTGGACCTAAGGTATTGTTTCCTTAATGGGGAGAAAACTCTAATTTCTTTGCAGGGGTTGGTCCCTACCCTCACCCCTATATATAGTTATCACTAACCCATTAAGTGAGGCTAATGATGCAAAAGCTAAAAGGAAAGAGGGTAGATCATACCAACATTGATCGTGTTGTACAAGGAACATATGAGAAGAGATTCGAGGAGTTATTATTGTTCATGGATTCAGGTACGATGTTCTTGTCTGTTTAGTAATTGTATTGTATGCTTATCTGATCTCCATGTGATTACATAGATTTTCTATCAATAGTATCAGAGCGGTTCATGAAGGCGATATGTTACAATTTTCTATAAATTTTTTATTGTCTGTTTTGTTGGTCGGTCCTTAGCTGCAGCGGCTAAAATCATGGCTAGTTGTTTGTATTCAAATGTTTTTTTTTTTTTTTTTTTTTTTTTAACCCAGTCTGCTTGCATGATCTACCAACATTTCTCCCTAGATCAGATTGATTTTTTTTATTTCCTTGGTCACTGCCAACCGTTCAAATTTTTTTGGTGTTTTGGCATTGTCAAATTGATGCCTCTGTGAGCGGTGGTGATCTTCTGAAAGATCTTCCCTTGATTCTTGGCTGACTTCATGTTTTTTCAACATCTAACACCGGGAGTATGGTTGTTAGAGTCAATTGGTCACTTGTTGGGATTTTGAGGTATCTGATAAAATAGATCGATCGTTGTTTGCGACGAAGGTTGTTCGGTAGCAAGTTTTCAATATTATTCCTTCTTGGGCTTGGTTTGGGATGATGGAAGGGGAATATTCCACTCTCGATACCCTTACCATATAAACGGTTTTGGAAAGTTGAATCTGGTTTGGGAAATGTGTGAAAAACATATATATTTTTTTTTTCATGTTCACGGCCAGCAGCCTTTGTCAATGTCGCTAAGAACGACAATAATCCCAAAACTATTAAGTTTCTTTACTTCTTCTAGCCATGTTTTTTCCTTATCATATAAACTCCGAACAACGGCGGCAATTTTGATTTCAAGAGAAAACGAGAAAGAGGAGTAGGACTGCGTGATTGATGATGATAGACCCAAACTTGGATCTATTATCTTTTAAGTTGAAAAGTTTGTAAAATTTAATGGGCTCAGCCCATAGACATTTCATATTAATATGTTTTTCTTAAAAACTTATGGGACAAGCCCATATTCATTTAAGTATAATGAGTTCAAGCCCATGAGCATAATGTTATATGTGCTGAACTGAACCATATCAAACCGCCGGGCTCGGTAAATCGAATCAAGATTAAGACCAAATTTATTAATTAAAGACTTTATGGTTCCATTACATAGCAAATATTGACCACTCAAACTCAAGCATGGTTATGGTTCAGATGAATTCTATGGTAGATTAAATAATCAACCATTGCTTTGGTTGTGTTGGTTAAGAAGGGATGGACTAACAGATTTAAAAAAAAAAAGAAAAAAGGAGGGGGGGGGGTGTTGTTTGTTTGTTTCTCAAATGAACAATGACTTAAAAGGCTTGTTTGCTTGTGGTATTGCAATTTGTTTACATAATGATTGTTGACCATTGGTTTAGGTATTATCTTGATTCGAACTAGTTTTGATTCGGTTCAAAATGAATTGGTTATTGACTTTTATAAGGGGCATTTTATTGTGCCAGTAACTTGAGAGGATGGAATACTGTCACACCTGAGATTACAGATTCTATCATCTCATTATATTTTGTAGGATAAAATTTTGTCCTACTACAGTTAACAGATAAATCTAATATTGTCTTTATATTAATTTGCTTATATGGCATAAACTTGTTGTTTCGTGATTTTCTTGAAGCAACTCAGGTTATTTGGACGGGTTCTTCAATGTTATATAGTCTGTGACATTTGGTCTTGTCATGAGACACTATCTATAGTCTATTTATAATATAGGCAATTTTGATGGAAATGCACTGAAATAAATGAGTTTTTTTTTTTTTTTTGGTAATGGCCAGTCTTCAAATAATGTCCAATGAAGTTTTCATATTTAGATCAATTATATTGAGAACCCCAATGTCATGTGAAAATAAAATATTATTGGTAGCATAATGTCACTTTATCATGTACTTGGGATGTTGTGGATAATTACTTAACTGATCATGCCAGTGGGAGGATGTAATTATGTACTCTAAAATGTTGTTTATGGTTCGACCAGTGGATGTATGTTAAATATACTGGGTTGATTTAAAAACAAGAAAATGAGACCCAGATTTTGTGTTCCATAATTGTTTTGCAACAGCTATAGTGTTTGCCTTTGTTCTATAATGACTTCATAATTGCATTTCTGTTTATGCGTGTTTTTTGCATTGGTTTATCATTACTATGATATTAAAAAGTCATTTATGAATGACATAGGCAGAAAATTGATGGCATTTTGTGTTTGCATGTCATATTTGGAACACTCTATGATAAATAAATATATTAAAGTTAAATTGGGTGTAAGCTTTCGCACATGTTTAGCTACAAAACACATTTCTAGGGAACCATGAAAGGGTGATGTGGATTCCACCAAGGTGACGTATCTTGTTCTTTCATGATTTTTTCTAGACAGCATAGTAGGTGACATTTGCCTAAAGATGATGTCACCAAAGTTCAAGAAAATGACAGTAACCTAAGGTTTTTTATCCCAAAGATGAGGGGATCTCAAAAGTTATTGTTCTTTTCACAGTTAATACAAGAAAATGAAAAGACCAGTGTATTCCTATCTTAAAGGTATAGGATACAGTTTCAGCTATAACTCTTGAGTGATATAGTCATTACAGTGAATGCACATGAATCTCACCAACTTAAACTTTGTTATTAGTGTGGTCTATTTAAATCGATTTTTGTGAAGATTCTTTGTGGGTAGAGTTGGTATCTTAAAGATTAATATTAATGATGATACATATACTCACATTTGAGATGTTATGACACAAGATTATCCTACGTTGCTTCTACATGTTGATGGTTTATTAACTATTTTCAGCATAGTTTCAATGAAATCTAGTTTTTTGAGTCTAATAATTATATAGACCATAAATAGTTTATACAAATGGAATCAGAAGTCGTTTAATTTTGATTTATTAAAATGACTTCTGAAATCTGTTTATACTATTGATTATTTTGGTCCTGTTTATTCAAGCCAACAGTTAGATCTAGTTCTAATATGAACTGATATTGACTCTTATAAATGGTACTTTTATTAGGTCATCTAGTCCTACTCTCTCATATTAGTGGGAGAATAAATTATTATCCTATTGAAGGTGATAGATTTATCATACATGTTTTATTATGTATACTACACTTATCATTTCATGAATTTTAAGTCAATCTGGGGTATTTTGATATTTTCTTCGATGTTATATTTATCATCCGTGACATCAGATTTCGTCACGAGACACATAATTATGAGTTTTGACACTCATTTATGATTCAAAATATCACAAGTGCATTGTTTAAGTAATATTTCTTCGAATTTATATGTCATATTTGTACTTGTGATAAAGTTCAATTTTATTGAAAATTCATCGCGATAAAACAGATATATTATATTTGAATGATTTAAATGAACTCATTGAAGTTTTAGTGGCTTATCGGTATAAAGCCTACGAAGTTGTTTATACTTACTATAGATCTAAGCCAACATTACCCTTATTTGTTAAATGCTTATTGTTGTTTTAGCCTATAAGTTATTTGGTTTATGTGCCCTATTAGCTAAATAATTTTTTTTTTACTTAAAGAAATTATGGGGCTTTATTATGATTGACTTTAAAGTTTATAGGCAAATATTTATATTAGATATTAAAGTCATTTGAGCCTAAAGATCATACTTGTATACAATTTTTTATATCTAATGCATTATGGATAAGATAACATATTTCATGTGTTTTTTTGCTATCATGAATAAATGATATGAACCTTCATATTTAACATGTTGTCATTATAGGAAATCATCATATTTATATTTTCTATTTATTTATGGTAATGGCTGGAAGTACAAAACTGTCATACTAAGAATGTACTCACTTTGATAACTGCTAAATTATAGTGTTACCATATTGACTATAAGGGTTTATAATGGGTTGCTTTTGTGGGCTTATGTTGAATATTTTATTAATTAAGTACTGAAATAGTTCATCTTGTTATTTGCACCCAAAATCTAAACCCACAGGCATTTAGTAGCAATCCAAGTCTATAGGTTTTCATAATTTCAGTGATTACGCTTCTACTTAGTGGGCTAGTTATTGAGATTGTGAAATTACTATTAACTATTTAGGATGGGTTGTAATCAAGAAAATCATATGATGAATGATGTGCTCTCGCCACCACAGGTGAGTCTTCATTTGGTCGGTTTCAGTTGATAGTGTGAGGATGACGTTTTGGGCTTCATAGCTTTGAAGGTTCTTGTCTTGCCACCACAGATGACAGAATCTTCAGAGTGGTGTTGTTTCAAGTATCTCGCCTTGCATGTGAAAGATTTCACTACGTGTTTGGCCTTGCCACCACAGGTGTGACCCTGATGACGTCGGATCTTTCTCCAGTTTCTATTTTCCTACAGTTATTGAAAACAATATTGGGATAAATTTGATTAATAGTCCAATTAGTCAGATTTAATTATATTGTTGGGAAGTTTAATATGCCTTTTGTTATTGCATATTGTATATTTTAATAAATATGTATGATTATATTTGCTAGCTTTGGCTTCCCAGCTATTTTTTGTTAAAAAAAAAATTTTGAATGCTTCCAATTTTAAAGAATGGAACTAATCATTTAATATTTCTCTGGCTATTATGATAATAGATTTTAATTTTGAATTGATGAGCCTCCTAAGCCAGTGGTTGTTAATTATATTCAAGCTAATTATGTTCAAGCTAAGGTTCTTTATAAAAATGGGAGGAATCGAATAGGTCTATCTAAAGATCAGTGGGAGTGAGCTCATGAATCATAAATTTCTGTAGAGCTACATTATTACAGATTGTTGACTTTATATCTAGACCATTGAGGATGTTCTGTGACAACTCCATTGCGATTCGTTTCTCTCATAAAAGTAAAGTACTTTAGACTCTAAACACATTGACATTAATTAATTTTTTGTCAGAGAGAAAGTTCAAGAATCACAGATTACAATGAAACAGATTGCTACAGAAAACATGATTACAGATCTTCTTACTAAGGGCTTGACTCCAAAAGTCTTTCAAGCGCATGTCACTAATATGGGACTTGTTAGTCCTTTTTTTTTTTTTATGCATGTTATTAGTGGGAGTTTTGCTCAATATGTTTGCATTTGACTTTCAGTTTTATTTTATATATATGATGCATTATTATTGTTCTCAAGAATATATATATATATGCATTTTTATTATGGCCATTTCTTTATGTGTATACACTTATTTATTAATCTCCTACAGAAAATTGAGGTTATATGTGGTGTAGTTACCTCATTTGATATCTGAGGTTCTAGTCAATACACACACATCCAGTCGCTAGCAGAGCCTCATTTGATTGAGGTCTAGTGCTACTATTTTGGGACATCCAGATCTAGTCCCAATGAGCTTCTTTGATTGAAGCTTGAGCATTTAAGAGACGCTTATAGTTAATGAGACCTTCGGTATCTGTCTCATAAGGCTCATTTGGTTTTTGAGTCAAGACCAATTTGAAAATAGACATGATGATCACTATTGTGTATTATTTTCATACCACACTTTCATACTGTTCATCCCAAGTCGGTGAGGTTATGAGCATTTTGACGTGTTTGGTCTCATGTCGCTTTAGATGCGATGATCAATACGATTGGGTGTTTGTAATTATCATTTGGACCAAGACATTTGGTTTAAGATGCACTACATTCAACACTGTTTTGTTTGTGGACACATTCAGTTTATCTAAACCGGAGAGTCGTTTTAAATAAATTTTAAAATCTAGAACTTGTGACATATACTGCCCAAGTGGGAGATTGTAAGATTTTCAATTAAGTGGGCTAGCATAGTCAAAGATTTGTTTCCAAAACCGGTTTAGTGATGTTGACTAAAGATGGAGTAAGTAGAAAGAATCCAATATTATTGGTAAGTGATCTCTATGGAGATATTAGATTTTATTAGCACACCTTAATGGTATGAAATATTTATTACTATGTGTGGACCTAAGGTATTATTTCCTTAATGGGGAGGAAACCCTAATTTCTTTACAGCGGTTGGTCCCTACCCTCACCCCTATATATAGTTATCACTAACCCATTAAGTGAGGCTAATGATGCAAAAGCTAAAGGGAAAGAGGGTAGACCAGACCAACATTAATCGTATTGTACAAGGAACAAACAAGAAGAGATTCGAGGAGTTATTATTGTTCATGGATTCAGGTACATTGTTCTTATCTGTGTAGTAATTGTATTGTATGCTTATCTGATCTCCATGTGATTACATAGATTTTCTATCATGGATACCATAGATGTTCCAGTTTGGCATTTTGTTGCCTACCGCTTCAGACAAGAAGGTATTATTAAACCAAACTGATCAATAATTAGTCATTTTTACTTTTGAAATCTAATATAATATGGAGTGTTTAAATGCTATATTACTGCTAATTAATAAAACCACGAGATTTGTCATTTTTGTGAAACAACTTTTGAGAATGATAACTGTTGGTGTATGATGTCTTGTATTCCGTCGCAATTTAATCCAGGGAGTACTGGTACAGCACCTAGACAGCCAGGACGGCGGTCCCACTAGCCGGTTAGCGGGCCGTGGGGGTTGCAAGGGGGGCAGGAGGCCCCCCTGCATAGCAGGGGGTGTAGGGGGCGCAGCCCCCCGTTCGAATTTTTTATTTGAGGGCAATTGTAATTTAATCCGGATTAGGGTGGCAATTGTAGTTTGATTCGGATTAGGGTTTTTTCTCGCTATATATTTGTAGCGAGGGTTTCTTTCTCTGTAATGCAAGCAATACTGAGAGGTGTGAGGACGAGCGCTGTAACCCTATACTCCATTGATAGTGAAGCAGGATCTCATCTCACCGGGGACGTAGGCAACATTGCCGAACCTCGTAAAATCCGTGTGCATTGTTTGTTTGTTTTTCCATTATCTTCTGCATCGTTTTAGGGCTGCGTTTCTACAAATTGGTATCAGAGCTCTAGGTTTCCGTTTTCTAGGGTTTACTATCACGATGGCAGGGAAGGGATCGAATGTCAAGTATGACATCGAGAGGTTTAATGGGAAGAACAATTTGACCCTCTGACGTCAAAGGATGAAGGATCTTCTGATACAGCAAGGTTTGGCGAAAACGTTGTTGGGGAAGTCGAAGAAACCTGAAAAAATTACTGACGAAGATTGGGAAGAGATGGAGGAAAAGGCGGTAAGTGCTATTCGATTAAATCTTTCTGATGATGCCCTACAATATGTTGTGGGTATCGATTCTGCACCGCAGTTATGGGTGAAACTTGAAAGCATCTACATGACGAAGTCCTTAACGAACAAGTTGTTCGTGAAGAAGCAATTGTACTCTCTACAGATGGAGAAAAGTACGGATCTATTAGAGCATCTTAACATGTTCAATTAGATCGTAAGTAAACTTGCAAACTTGGAGGTTAAGATCGAGGATGAAGACAAGGCGTTACTATTGTTGTCGTCACTCCCAGAATCATATGATCATCTAGTAACGACTCTCTTGTACGGGAAGGAAACCCTTGAGATGGATGAAGTCGCAGCTGCCCTCATGTCCAATGATACAAGGAAGAAGGCCAGTAGTACGAAATCTCAAGGAGAAGGTTTTTTCGGAGGTGACAAGGAGCAGGAAAGAGGGAGATCAAATCAGAAGGGATCTGGGAAGAGTCGATCGAAATCAAAAGGGGCAAAGACAAAGGTCTCTTGTTACTATTGCAAGAAGGAAGGTCATATGAAGAGAGAGTGCTTGAAGAGGAAGGCGGACTTAAAGAAGAAAGGTGTAGATAAGGCATCTGAGGAAGCTAGCGTGGCTGACAGTTCAGATGGAGATGATGGAGATGTACTCTCTATATCATCAGGTAAGAATCAACCTTCTGATTCTTGGATTTTAGATTCTGGATGTTCATATCACATGTGTCCGCATAAGGATTGGTTTGATACATATCAACCACATAATGGTGGGTCTGTCCTAATGGGGAATGATGCCGTATGCAAGACCATTGGGATATGCACTATCAAAATCAAGATGTTTGATGGGATAATAAGAACTTTAGCAGATGTGAGACATGTACCAGAATTAAGGAAAAACTTAATATCTTTGGGGGCACTTGA
This sequence comes from Macadamia integrifolia, assembly GCF_013358625.1. NCBI lineage: Eukaryota > Viridiplantae > Streptophyta > Magnoliopsida > Proteales > Proteaceae > Macadamia > Macadamia integrifolia. The sequence continues at coordinate 39,565 of NW_024870636.1, forward strand.
CTCAAATGGCTGCAAGTACATAGCAGAAGGTGGAGTTCTCAAAGTTATTAAGGGTGTAATGGTTGTCATGAAGGGACAGTTAGCAGGAAACCTATACAGACTCATAGGGAGCACAGTTATAGGTGGAGCATATGTGACTACAGATGCAGTATTTGATACAGATGATACCTATCTGTGGCATATGCGGTTAGGGCATATGGGAGAAAGAGGATTGATGGAGCTTCATAAAAGGAAAATGTTGAAGGGAGTAAAAACTTGTAAATTGAACTTCTGCAAGTATTGTGTGTTCAGAAAACAGTGCAAGGTTAGCTTCAAAACTGCAAAACATAAGAGTAAAGAGGTGCTTGATTATGTACACAGCGATGTATGGGGTCCTTCAACAACAAAATCTAAAGGTGGGGCAGAATACTTCGTGACCTTTGTTGATGATTACTCAAGGAAAGTCTGGATCTACTTCATGAAGCATAAAAGTGAGGTGTTCACTAAATTTAAGGAATGGAAGGCTGAGGTAGAAAGGAAGACAGGAAAGAAAATTAAATACTTGAGAACAGACAATGGAGGAGAGTACACATACAAGCCATTTCTAGAATTGTGCAAAGCTGAAGGGATTACACGTCACTTCACAGTTCCAAAGACACCACAACAAAATGGTGTAGCTGAAAGGATGAACAGAACACTTCTAGAAAGAGCTCGGAGTATGAGGCTGAATGCAGGGTTGAGCAAGAGATTTTGGGCAGAAGCAGTGAACATGGCATGTTTTCTCATCAATAGGTCTCCATCAAAAGCGATTGATTGTAAAATTCCTGAAGAGGTATGGACAGGAAAACCAGTAGATTATTCTATTCTAAAAATATTTGGTTGTCCAGCCTATGCGTATATTGAGAGTGAGCAACGTTCCAAGTTAGACTCAAAGTCTAAGAAATGTATCTTTCTTGGTTTTAAGAAAGGTGTAAAGGGATTCAAGTTGTGGGATCCAAGTTCAAAGAAAGTTGTGGTTAACAGAGATGTTGTGTTTGATGAGTCTCATATAGTGAAGTCAAATTACAATTCACAAGCAGTTGATGAAAATAAAGAAGGTTCTACTGTGCAGGTGGAGTTAGGTGAGTTAGAAACAACAAGAGAGAATGAGGAATCAAGTGACTTACCAGGACAACAGGAAGTAGTAGAAGTTCCCTATACTGTGGCAAAGGGTAAAGGGAAGCGTACTCACAAAGCACCAATGAGATACGGGTTTGAGGACATGGTTGCCTATGCCCTCACTGTAGGTACAGGTGATCCATCTTCCTACCATGATGCTATGAGTGATGCACAGCATGATAAATGGATGATAGCTATGATGGAGGAAATGGAATCTCTACAGAAGAACAAGACTTGGGAGATTGTGGAAAAACCCAAGGGAAGAAAAATCATTGGATGTAAATGGGTCTTTCGTAAGAAAGAGGCAGCATCTGAGAAGGAGCGTGAAAGGTATAAGGCCAGACTTGTAGCCAAGGGCTATGCACAGAAGGAGGGGATAGACTACAATGAAATATTTTCTCCGGTGGTGAAACACACTTCGATCAGGGTACTACTTGCTTTGGTGGCCATGTATGATTTAGAGCTTGAACAACTTGATGTGAAAACTGCATTTCTTCATGGTGACTTGGAGGAACAGATTTACATGGAGCAGCCTGAAGGTTTCAAGGTGCAGGGAAAGGAAGACCATGTTTGTCTGCTTAAGAGGTCGCTTTATGGCCTTAAGCAATATCCTAGGCAGTGGTACAAGCGCTTTGATTCTCACATGATGAAGATTGGCTACACAAGAAGTGAGTATGATAGTTGTGTTTATTATAAAGTGTCAAGTGATAATTCCATTATTTTGTTGATGCTTTATGTTGATGACATGCTCATTGCTGCAAAGAACAAACATGATATAGTCTCTTTGAAGTCTTTGTTGAGTGCTGAATTTGAGATGAAGGATCTTGGTGCCGCTAAGAAGATCCTTGGCATGGAAATCCTTAGAGATAAAAATGCAGGTAAACTTTGGGTAACTCAGAAGAGGTATATTGAAAAGGTGCTAGAGCGTTTCAATATGGAAAAGGCCAAGCCGGTTAGCACTCCGTTAGCTGGCCACTTCAAGTTATCTGAAAGGGAATGCCCTACAACACATGAGGAGGTGGAGCAGATGTCTCAAGTCCCTTATGCTAGCGCAGTTGGGAGTCTCATGTATGCTATGGTTTGTAGCAGGCCGGATTTGTCTCATGCAGTCAGTGTTGTTAGCAGATACATGAGTAATCCAGGGAAGGAGCATTGGAATGCAATTAAGTGGATCTTCAGATACTTGAGCAAGACTAAAGATATAGGTGTTATGTTCAGTGGCAAGGGAAGTTCTACAGAATTGGCAGGTTATGTTGATTCTGACTATGCCGGTGATTTAGATAAGAGGAGGTCTACTACAGGGTATGTGTTTACATTGGCTGGTGGACCTATATCATGGAGGGCGATGCTTTAGTCTACAATTGCATTGTCCACTACAGAGGCAGAGTACATGGCAGCAGTTGAGGCTGCCAAGGAAGGAGTCTGGTTGGCTGGACTAGTTCGTGAGTTGGGGTTGGAGCAAGGAGGTGCAGTGTTACATTGTGACAGTCAGAGTGCCATACATCTTGCAAAGAATCAAGTGTTTCATGCAAGGACAAAGCATATTGATGTGAGATTTCACAAGATCAGGGAGCTTGTGTCAGAAGGCAGTATTCACTTGAGAAAAATTCATACAGATCCCAATCCTGCAGATATGTTTACAAAGCCAGTTACTACAGAGAAGTTCGAGTCCTGTTTGGACTTGATTAATATTACTCATTGTTGAAGATGAGGGACGCACCAAACAGGTGCGGGTTTGTGCCTCTAATGAGGTACAATGATGAAGACGTCTACAAGTTATCTTTTTTAAGAGGCTCGACAGAATTCAAGCCAAGGTGGAGATTGTTGGTGTATGATGTCTTGTATTCCGTCGCAATTTAATCCAGGGAGTAGTGGTACAGCACCTAGACAGCCAGGACGGCGGTCCCGCTAGCCGGTTAGCGGGCCGTGGGGGTTGCAAGGGGGGCAGGAGGCCCCCCTGCATGCAGGGGGTGTTGGGGGGCGCAGCCCCCCGCTCGAATTTTTTATTTGAGGGCAATTGTAATTTAATCCGGATTAGGGTGGCAATTGTAGTTTGATTCGGATTAGGGTTTTTTCTCGCTATATATTTGTAGCGAGGGTTTCTTTCTCTGTAATGCAAGCAATACTGAGAGGTGTGAGGACGAGCGCTGTAACCCTATTCTCCATTGATAGTGAAGCAGGATCTCATCTCACCGGGGACGTAGGCAACATTGCCGAACCTCGTAAAATCCGTGTGCATTGTTTGTTTGTTTTTCCATTATCTTCTGCATCGTTTTAGGGCTGCGTTTCTACAGATAACTCCATGGAAGATAAAAAATGGAATGAATTCAAACAGCATTATCAGAATGAAATCGAAGATTATATTCGCGAAACTGCTTTAACTGAAGATCTAAGTGTCCATCTTGATCTATTTCATATATATATTTTCCTATTAATGAGGGAGAAATTTTGTATTGATTCTCTATTCCTTCCATTAATTAGTATGAAGGTTATGCACGAGCAATTCAAAATCTTTATTCGCTTCATGGTGTGGCAAAATCCTGTGTAGCCATGGAAAACTGGGACAGGATACAAAATGCTCCAATTGAAGATAGCCTAAAGAGGGAAGCTTCTAACCAAATTGAAAGAATAAGAAGTGTAATGATAATACTAGAGGCTAACATGGATGCAATGCATACACTGTGTAGACAGGGGCTCTTGAGGGGAGATTTTGATTCTCATGAGACTGATCGGATCTATGGATTTTGCACACCTTATCACGCTGCTCTTATGGATGCTTTCAACAGAGTTATAACTATCCATGACGATCATGTACGTAAGTTAACAGTAGAGGCCTTTATTACTCTCAGCAACACACCAAATAATTACATTTTTGGTCATTTTTGGTTTGCATCTTGAACTAGATTTTGGATCTAGAATGCATTAATCGGGTTTTAGAATGCGTTCTAGACCCCATACCAAACACATTGATCCTTAATTTTTTTTCCAAGACACATTTTTTGATGGTCGATTATGTGTTCCCCCTTTTCCTTAATTTTTCTTGTTACTTGAATATGTTGTTTTAGTTTTTGTGCCTAATCTAGTAATGTTAATATTGTTTCTGTTTACTAGCTTTTACAAGGATATATATAGTTTGAGGTTTTGTATATATATATATATATATATTCAAATATGTTACATGAATAGCATTCCTTTTCCATTTCTAAATCTCTTTTCTTACCATTTTTTTTTTTCTAAATTTGTTATGTTTAGTTCGATCATTGAGGTTCAAGAAGCTAAGTTTGAGCGGCCGTACTTAACTGCAATGGATTCATGCACTGGGTACTGAGGAGGTCATAGCGTGGTGCATGGAGTTCTTGGTTGCACTGTATTGATCAAGATATTAAGGTTATATAGGATGGTATTTGATGGTTATTATTATACCGAACTACTTAGGTTATTATTATACCGAACTACTTACTTTTTTATGGTGTTTGATAAATAATTTTCTTAAGAGTTTTTACATGAGATGTGGATGTCTTATGACAAAACAAATCAATGTGGTTATGGTACTTTATTGAAGTGTTTTACGGGTAATTGAATGGAAGGTGAAGTTTCTGAAAATCACAAGATAAATCCAAGTCGTTCATTTTTATAGTTTTTTTTTTCTTAAGTTTATTTTAATCTTAATTGTTTGTTCGTGCTCAGAATTAAGAGACTACAGGGTAATGTCTAGAGTACTATTACATATCAATGGATATATCCAAGAAGTGTGTCAATACAATTGATGTGTGACTAATCTAGACTGTCCTTTTTATACAATTAATGGTTAGAACTCCCATATTTTTTGTTGACATGATAGAATAGACACCTTACGTTATTTGGGAAAATAACAAACCTTTGTGGCAATAATAATTTGTCTTTTCTTATACATAGACGATGATATGTGGATGTTTGCGAGTGATAGCTGCCATCTCTTAAAATAAGCTTTGCTATATACATAAGGTATGGAAAGAATAGAGAAGTTGACATAAGTATCTTACATTAATCCCTGCTGTATGTAAATGAGAGCGGCTTTAAGCTAAAATGGAGCTGTTCGTACATCACAATAATTGTTGCAACTAAATAGTTGTGCGATTAGCAATCTCTCGATTTATCAATGCCTATTGATGTTTGTCCCTTTTCTAAAATAGTCCTTCTGGTGTTATGGCGATGTAGCTTGTCTTTTAAATTTAATTGGAAATATGAGTTCAATTGACCAATTCTAGACTATTGTAACAACAAGGTCTGAATTTTGACAACTAATGGCCAATCTTTATAAAATCCAAAGGTTTTGGATTCATTACTTCAGCTGCCACATTGTAAAAATAAAACGTCCTGAGATAGGGAAAGAGGGGATACTAGAACCACTTTCTAACCACCAGTCAACATTAAGTTTGATCACTAGCTTGTCCGTGCCAAAGTTTGTTGTCATATAAAGATTGTGAGTTTTGAGTAATGTAATTGAGGGATAGAGAGTAACAAACATCACATGTTTCACTCTTCGGAGACATCCGTTAAAATTGGAACAATGCTGAGAAGATTAGCAATTTAGCATGGTCCCTATGCAAGGATGGCACACACAGAACGAGAAATGGTCCAAATTTTTAAACTTATCCAAAAAAGGGGTGGGGGGTTACATGTATACAAAAAGAAAAAAGTTTTTCTTTTTCTTCTGAGGGGAACGATTTTAAAGTTAATTCAATGACAAATGATTAATTTAGTTCATCTAAGAAAGATTAATGTAAATAATTTCTGATTGTATGTATTAGTTACAAATGACTTGTAACCGATTTCTTATGCCCTTCTTAGTATTAGTGTATATTGTCTAGATTGTATGTAATATTTTTCATATATTTTGTGTTTAGAGCTTCTTTATTTAGATATTACCATGTTTAGGTAGCAATCCCTTGTATACAATTTCATCACCATATGAATAAATATAGATGCTTTTACCAGAATAATTATGGTATCAAACTGGATTTTTTTCCAGTTCTATTGCAGGTGTCTCTTGACTTGTCTCCATTCAGTCGTGCATGTGTATGCAGTTTTGCCTTTACTACATGTGAGGAGGATTGTTGGGAGAATATTCAATCAATCATCCTTGAGGACTTTCGTCCCCTAATATACTTACAAATCCCCCCAGCCAAAAGGTCGAGCTTTTGGGTAGGAAATTTATAGTCCCTATCTTATTAATGCTCACTCCATGGTTGAATTTCATGTTGCTTGCACAATATTATGCTACCTGAAGCATATTTGATCTACAATCATCTCATAAAATTTTCACAGTTTGATGTCATATGTTAGTAAGACATGAACAAATAGAAAACTAGCGAAGTTGGGGAAACAACTGAATAGAAGGTAAAGAAAAAAAAAATGGAGGAAGGTCTTGATAGAACGGATGCAAGAATGCAATGGTTAATAAACTTTGATGCTGTTAAACTCTATGATCAGTCCTCATGTTGGCGTAGGGTATAATTAAAAAAAGAAAAGAAAAAAATCATTGAAAAGAGAAAATAATTACCATGATTAAGTACCCTACACAGTATCTTTTGGGAAACTTAACTCTTTCACAACAAATGACCCATTTGATAATGTTTCAAGAAACGCGTTTATGCTGTTTTTGTGTCCAGAAATGGCATAGAAATGGCAGAAACGGAACAAAAAGTGTTTGATAAAACTGTTTCGTTTCACTTGTTTTCAGAAATAGAAATAGAAATTTTTACCTATTTATGGTTCAAGAAACGACCCAGGCGAAACAAGTTCACAAGTAGAACTTGTTTCGCAGTTTCTGGAAACGATTCGTGGTCATTCTTTCGTTGGTTATTATCGACTTCCAGAAACATGACTTATCAAACATCTTCAATTCGGTTTCTGTTTCTAAAAACGGAAATTTATGTTTCTGTCGTTTCTTGAAACAGAAACGGCAGAAACGTTATCAAACGGGCCCAAAGCAATGTAGGTCAAGGGATTTTACTAAACATCCGATGCGGGACTTCTCATAAAAATATATAAAGGAAGAAATGCAAAAGAAGGTAGACAATTAATAAATGCATTTCATCGTGGATACCCTTGAACCCATGGTTAGAAAAAAAAAAAAAAAAAATTCTAATGCTATTAACAGGATCAAATCTTGATCTTAATCACAAATAATGTCTTACATTTATTCAACAAGTGAATCTGGTAAAATAAGAAATACATTACAAGTCATTTGCTAATCCCAGCTTACCAAAAGCTTTAGCCCTTACCAAAATTTCATGAGAGTGGCCCTGGTCTTTACACTTGCAAAGCTAAATCCATCTAGAGTGTTTCCATTTCACACTCCAAAAGATCAATGGATTTATTAAAAGAAAGAAATTCTTAACCACTTATGTATGAAAATAAAATGCATTAAATATACGAATGAGATTTTGTTACATATTGTATGTTGAGGCTGTTTAAACAACATTTCAGAAGAACTATTATGGCCAAAATGACGTTTTTGATGATGCTTCATCATGACTTCTCATTGGTCATTATGCTGGTGGAAAAGCCACACTTTTTCACCAGAAACATTTTCCCTTAAAATTTTTGAATGTAGAGATATACATTAAAAAATAGTTGATACGTATAGTCATATAGGTGTAAAGATTAAGTCAATATGAAAATAGGTAATTTGATACGATTCGTTTCTTGTAGAATGGTTTCACCGTCGAAATACAAACTTGCCAAACTGAATAAGTTTCCTTGTAAAAAAAAAAAAACAAAAACAAAAACAAAAACAAAAACGTATCTATTATTCTTTGGATTAGTAAAATACAGTTTTAATTGGTTGTTTCTTTTTCTTTTTGGTAAGAGATTTCGTTCCAATTGACATCATTGACTGAGGACTAGGGCTTGAGAGTCCAGCCGTCTATAGCAAAAATATATCAAAATTTAATTAAACCCAATAATTGTAATATAACTTAAAAGGTAAATGACACTTTGGGCACACAATGTTTGGTGAAATTCCATGTGGGATACCAAAGGTTTGGAAGTTGGATGTGTATCATTTTAGATACCTCACCTTAATAAATTTAAGTGAAAAGGTTGGATATGATGTCGGATATCGTAAGCACCCACTATGTAATCTCTCTCTCCTCCCTTTTGAAATGACTCCCTTACTTTTCTTGTATGATATCTCATTAGGTGCACACATTGGTGTTGTCCACTAGCTTATATCATATACTGGCGCGGCACGCCTAGGGCACCCAATGTTTGGTGAAATTCCATATGGGATACCAAAGGTTTGGAAGTTGGAAATGTATCATTTAAGATACCTCACCTTAATAAATTTAAGGGAAAAGGTTGGGTAAGATGTCGGATATCATAAGCACCCACTATGTAATCTCTCTTTTCCCTTTTGAAATTACTCCCTTACTTCTCTTATATGATATCTCATCAGGCGCACACATTGGCGTTGTTCACTAGCTTATCATATACCGACGACATACTTATCCCTCTCCTTAAAATTAAATATGGCACAAAATTTTAGTTTGTAAGAGCCCCTGTGCCACAAACATAAGGGCATGCAATGACCACCATGCCTTTGCCTAGGGTTGCGCTCCCCTATGTGTGGCTACAAGGTCTTCCCCCTAGACCAAAAACTATTGCCCATTAAATATTTACGGTGCCTCATGTTTAACTAATATTATGTTTGAAGTTGTTTAGTTTCTATAACCCCAATTTTACCATTGTTGGCTTGTCCATTTATGGAAATGAATGGGGATAGAGAGCCGGGAGGAACTTGATTGATCTAGGTTTACTTGTATCGATGTTGAGGGGTTGGGTGGCAATAGTCTCAAAATATCTAATGGTGCTGGAAACAACCACTCAGTTGAGCTATCAGGCGAGCTATACCAGCCCAACTACGGGAGGGAGCACCTCTGCAACTCGATGGTTCCCCATTAACCTATTAGGGCGGGTGGAAGAGTCGTCAACTGTGGCGGTTGTGGAGGCTCCGTTAATCCACCAAGAGTGAACGTATTCCCCAACTGAAACATTTATCCGTCAACAAAGATTTTGAAGAATAGAATGGCGACCAAGAGCTCTACAAGAAATGGCATTGTTACGGGCATTGAAGGAAAGAAAGAAAATTAAGAAGGCGAGATACTAGGGGTCGAAGACAAGGGAGAGAAAGTAGAGAAATAATGGATTTTGGATAATTAGGAGGATGCCAACCTCTATCCGTAAGAGAGAAAAGATAGGATCTACAAGAAAATAAGTAAATTGCTACAGATTTTTTACCATGGGAAATATATACTGTGGTAATTGGAATCATTTATAACGGCAAAAAAAAATACCATCATATAAAGCTCACATGATATGACAGGCTGCTTTTGCAATAGTACTAGGTAATAATATACTACTAGCAAAAAATACCGTTGTAAATGTCTGTTTTATGAGACGGATAAATTTTACTGTAATATTTGATCAATTCTATACGACGGATACTATATTTCTGTAGTATCAGGACTATTTCATACAACTGGTCCTAAATTTCCATAGTATTTGTCTAATTTTATTGAACAAATACTATGTTATCAATGTGATACGATGGTTATATAATATCCATGAACAGTACCAGCAACGGTTTTTTTTTTTCTTTTTTTTTTTTTTTTATTTATCATAGGGAATCCAATGCAAAATGTATCACAATCATGTGATCCTTAATGTTTTTTTAAACCAACAACTTGTCTTATTTAGCATAAATAAAAAATTAAAAGTTCTCTAAGTTCTTACTTTTAGTAAATTATTTTTAGGAATTGAGTTCCTATCTTGATGCATAGCATATGTTAGGGACTCTTAATATTTTCATGTTCTATAAGCTTCTTTAGGGAAAAGAAACATTCATATACGGATTGAGCTATGGCTTGCAAATTAAATTTCACAATGTACTTGGAAATCAAAATCTCCTAAAATCGGAAACCCCAATATTTTGTGGATTTAAAGAATTTGTCATTGATAGGGTTTGGCTCAACAATGAAGAATTGTCAAAGAACAGCCCTTGGCATTGAGTCGAGGCCTACCATGTTGACAACAATGAATAACGTCATAGCCAAGCCAGATTGCTCAATAACACTTTGGACATGTGTGTTGTATGAATTGATCGATGTTGGATGATATTCGATGATAAGTCTTAGAACTTATAATGAGTCATAGGATATATATATATATATATATGCATTAATGTCGGACGTTGTAGTTGTTTTGAAGATTATATGCAGGTATTAATGTTATCCAGATAGATTGCAGAGCTAGGAAATAAAGATTCAAGAGGGTCTAATTAAGATGGAGAAACCGGTTTGATGATGTGAAATTGCTTGGGTTTTAAAGCGTATCAGATGAGCTTTTCTGCAATTTTTCCATTAGGGTAACCTATAGATTTCCCTTGCGAAATGTCGTGAGTGGTTTAATGGCAAAGTAGAAGAAAAATCAATAGGCAAGACCGATTTTGTTGTTTTTTTGTTCTTTCACATCCGCTATCTCAGTTGAAGAAACCTCATTTCCTCGTCCATAGCAAGAATTTCATCTCAGTGGCGAGATACTTGCGGACCTTGATCTTAGCTTCAATTATCTCAACGGTTCAATTCATTCGTCCATTGGAACAATTCCTTCGATATTCAGCTGCAGAAGAACTTCTTCGTTTGCTGGGTCAAACCATTGAATCAGGTTACGATGACTCATCTCTCAACTTCGAAGACGATGACGATGGAGTACATATCAATTTTGCTTTTGATAAATGCATATCATTTTTGTTTTCCTTCTTATTCCTCTGATGAAGTTATATTTGGTATTACACATCATTAAGGGTAGTTTGGGTATTACAAAGCATGGAGTACTGATGATTCTTTCATTAGTTTATAACCCTTTCTCACGGATAAATACGATAGATAGAATCTTTTAGATTTAGGTGATATATTGCCAGAGTACAGGGAAGGGGAGTGATATTTCCTCATGTAATAATTCTTTAATTTATATGAGTAAACTATCATTTTTTTTTTAATCTATATGTTTGAAACTCGTACAATTCGTTTTCTATGTTTTTTATTGTTCTATGTTTTTCTGACACTTTTTTCCATATTGGTTAGAATTTTTCACCATTTAAAATCCATACCTTCCATTTCCTTCTTCTGATTTTTTTTTGCTAACTATTGTCACAACTCAGGGGTGTCAATTTCAGACCCGGCCCAATATACTTGACTGAGCTTGACAGATTAAAGCCCGACCAAGACGAGCCCAATTAATAAGCCGTCAATTATTAATCGATCATTTTGGGTGCATGGTGTAAGCTTGATGGCACCCAACCGGCCTGACCGATTACAAACTCAACTCAGCACGACATGTTTAGCCTGACCCTTTATATATATACATATATTTTTTTTGTAGAATAAATTATATATTGATATTTTTATCACTTATTTAATGTACTTAAGTGTAAAGTCTTTTCTAAATTTTTGATGATTTAATAAGTATATTAAAATTCCTGAAATCTAAGATGATTAAAACCTGTCTAAGGCTTTAATGGTGCATTAGCATGTTTAAGGCCCGATCACAGCCCGATTAACCCGATTAGCCCGATTAATAGAAGCCTAGTTAAAGCTCGAAACCAGATAAAGACCAACTCATTCCTTAAATAGGCAAATCACAATCTTAGAATATAGGCCCCACCGATACCGAGCCACCCGACTGATTGATTTCTCCAAGTGGTTTCAGTTTTGGTCAGTCTTTGGTTTTAGACTGGAGAGATGAGCCCCAAAAACCCAATAAAGACCAACTGAAACCGATCAAACCCGACCTGCTACCACTCTTACCACTGGTGCCATTCTTAGTTGCTGGTCATGTAATTATGAGCTACTCAAGCACACACACTGTGTGCATCTGATCCTCTCATGACATACACATTTCAATCCTTCAATGCTTTAAATATCTCTTATTTTCTCTCTAAAATTCATAAATCAACACACACACACACACACACATAGACAAGGATGATTAACTAAGGTGATATACTGTAATAGTCTAATAGCAATGGATTGGTTTTCGATAATATTTGTTAAACTTCATGGACTTAAGGCGGAATTGCTTAGCCATGGTTTGTCTACCATAGATGTTCCACTTTGGCATTTTATTGCTTACCGTTTCAGGAAAGAAGGTATACTATTATTAAACCTAATTAATCAATAATTAGTCATTTTTACTTTTGAAATCTAATATAATATGGAGTGTTTAAATGCTATAGTAATGCTAATTAATAAAACCAGAGATTTGTCATTTGTGTGGAACACCATTCGAGAATGATAACTCCATGGAAGTTGAAAAATGGTATGAATTCAAAGACCATTATCAGAATGAACACGAAGATTTTATTCGCGAAACTGCTTTAACCGAAGATGTATGTGTCCATCTTTGATCTATTTCATATATATTTTTTCCTATTAATAAGGGAGAAAATTTTTATTGATTCTCTATTCATTCCATTAGTATGAAGGTTATGCACGAGCAATTCGAAACCTTCATTCGCTTCATCATGTGGCTGGGGATATGTTGGAGAGATCCAGTGTAGCCATGGAAAACTGGGAGAGGATACAAAATGCTCCAATTGAAGATAGCTTAAAGAGGGAAGCTTCTAACAAAATTGAAAGAATAAGAAGTGTATTAACAATACTAGAAGTTAACATGGATGCAATGCATGCACTGTGTAGACAGGGGCTCTCGAGGGGAGATTTTGATTCTTCTGAGACTGATCGGATCTATGGATTTTGTGTACCTTATCACCCTGCTATTGTGCAAGCTTCCAACAGAGTTATAACTATACATGACGAGCATGTACGTATGTTGACAATAGAGGCTTTTATTCCTCTTAGTGACACACCAAAATACACATTCATAAATAAGTACATTTTAGGTCATTTTTGGTATACATCTCGAAATAGATTTTGGATTTAGAATGCATTAATTGGGTTTTAGAATGCATTCTAGATCCCGAATCTGTTCTTAGAATGCATGCCAAACATAACCTTAGTTTTTTGCCTAGACACATTTTTTCGATGGTTAATTATGTGTTCCCCCTTTTCCTTAATTTTCCATGTTACTTGAATATGTTGTTTTAGTTTTTGTGCCTAATCTAGTAATATTAATACTGTTTCTTTTTACATGTACAAGGGTATAGTTTGAGATTTTGACATATATATATTCAAATATGTTACATTAATAGCATTCTTTTTCCATTTCTAAATCTCTTTTCTTACCATTTTTTTTTTTTTCTAAATTTGTTATGTTTAGTTCGATCATTGAGGTTCAAGAAGCTAAGTTTGAGCGGCCGTACTTAACTGCAATACATTCATTCACTTGGTGCTGAGGAGGTCACAGCGTGGTGCATGGAGTTCTTGGATGCACTGTATTGATCAAGATATTACAGTTATATAGGATGGTATTTGATGGTTATTATTATACTAAATTACTTACTTTTTTTATGATGTTTGATAAATAATTTTCTTAAGAGTTTTTACATGAGATGTGGATGTGACAAAACAATATGGTTATGGTACTTCAATATTTATGGGTAATTGACTGGAATGTGAAGTTTCCGAAAATCACAAGATAAATCCGAGTCATTCATTTTTATATTTTTTTTTCTTAGTTTTATTTTAATCTAAATTGTTTGTTCTCATAATTATGAGAATTTTTTTTTTCTTCTTTTTTCTTTATTTTTTTATTTTTTTTGAGTTTGGGTTTTCTCCTGGTTTGCCGCTTTTTCTTTTTTTTTTTCTATTTTGATATATTCTTCATTCACCCAAAAAAATGAATAAAAAACAGAATTTCCATTTTTAGGTTTGAAAATTTTCACTTCCATTCCTTTTATTCCCTTTGGGTTCTAAAATTAAAATAAATATTACATCTAAAAAGTATCATCACTAAATATGGTAAGAAATCTAAGTAGTTTATACTCATGTTAACTAATGAATACAAAAGAAAGTTTTCACTTCCCTTCCCCTTAATTTCCCATGCAATCAATCATAGCCAAAAGAATTGGCTTTCCGGACCTCAAGTCTAGATGCAAGGGATATGTGCATCAATTTGCATATAATGTTGAGTCTGTTTTGTAACACGCAAAATTTTCGCTGGATGCATGTTCCATCCATTACAACTAGAGTATCTTGAGGAAATTATTGGAAGCACAAATATTGTAAGGGTAGTGGATGGATGCAAATCTTTTGGTCGGGGTCTCAGTTCTCCATCTCTCTCCTTCTTGAGGGTTATGAATTATTTCTTTGTCCTCTTACCTCCTCTCACCACTTGCAGTGTATCTCATTCTTTCTTGACAACAGAGGGCGATGGAGAAAAACATGATTATTAGAGTTGCCACCTAGGATCGAGGGCCTAGAACCTTGTTGGGGAACCAATTTCAGTTAGAAAATCAAGCTCGAGTATGGCTTCATATATGTACTTATAGAGGTATGGGTTTGTGTTAGGTTACGAGGGTGAGAAGGTGTTACGCATCCACTCTGCCTTGATAAGGCGATCTTTCTACCAAATGCTCAAATTTTAAATATTTTTCCCTAAATTTAAAATAATCCTATATCCACATGTATGACTATATTTCATTGATTACACTAGTATGCTCTATGAGAAAAGCATAAATGACATGTATTTATTCTATTTTAACTTAGCACACGGCATCAATGAATTCTATATTATGCCTATTGAGATTGGAGGGCTTACCTGAGTTCAGTTTTTTATGAAGTCTAGAAAGGGGGTGGCCCCTTTGCTTCGAATGCGAACTTTTAAGGAATATCTGACTTAGGAACACAGGCTTGACCTTCTTCTCTCTTTCTTAAAGGAATCAAATTTCTAAGACTTCGAAAAAAATTCTAGGATTACTGCGAAAATTTGGGGCTTTATAGGGTTTTTACGAAATTTCTACAAAAATTTGTACTTCCTAAGGGTTTTTTTTTTTTTTTTTGGCAATTTGCGCAGAAATTTGGGGCTTTCTGAGGTCTTCCAGGTTTTTCTGTGAAAATTTTGGGGTTTCTAGAGTTTTGGGAATTTTTGGGTTTACTACAAAAATTCAGGGCTTTCTGAGGCTTTCCAGCTATTTCTGGGGAAATTCTTGGCTTTCTAGGGTTTTGGGGATTTTTTGGTTTTTTTGTTTTTTTGTTTTTTTTGTTTTTTTTTTTTTTTTGTGTTTTTTTTTTGTTTTTTTTTCTTTTTTTGTTTTTTTTTTCTCATTGTCTATGGAAATTGGAAATTTGGGGCTTTCTGGGATCTCTATAGAAATTGGGTTTAGGTTTTTCAGAGATTTCGGAAGTTGCCAATGCTTTTCTAGATTTTTGGAAATTTTTTTTTTACATGAAATGAAGGATTCCTTCATAATTTCTAGGGCTCTAAGGGTAGGAGAACTTTGCTCATTTAACTAAATATCTCAAAATTAGGGTTTTAGAGCTACATATATGCCTTAGTGGTTCTGCCAAGCCCTAGGCAATTCCACCAAGGCCTTTAGCGACTTTGCTCGATCATGTTGGGCTAAAAAGCTTGATTTGTCTTATTTTATTCCAGGAGGCACTACAACTCATTTGGGAATCCGAATTTAGCTTGCCATATATCAACAAAATTTTTCTCCGAATATTATCCAATAACGTAAAAATCTAGTTCATTCTTTGGCTCGAAATTTTGTGGAATACTTGAAACAATTGAAATTATCATATTCTGGTAGGGGAAACTTTATATTCATTCTTATGCTGCTTCTACACTATTGACTAATACTTGGTCTAAATTCTCAGTTTTTCTCACGCTAGAACCAAACTCCCCAAATCAACAAGCAATGGGGTGGTTAGGGGTAACGAGGGTATTTTTCCGAGAACTGAATCCTCCTTGAGAGAGAGACTACAATCTTTCTTGTGCACATCATCATCATTGGGGGGGGGGACAAAATTAGGTGTCTATACATGTGTTTATCACATAGTAAATATGCATATAATGCATGTATTGCATACCCATATGTAGCATTCAAAAGTACAATAAGTTTTTTTAGTTCAATAGATAATATATTAAAACAGAAGAAAAGAGAACAAAAGGACAAACCACGAAGCAACCAAAGGGCCGGTGGCCCTAATACATGCAACTAAAAACAAACATCACTAAAGGGGGACACAACAAAAACATGGGGGCAAAAAAACCAAAAAAAGGGAGGGATACAAAAAACAAGGAGGGAGAAACAACAAACAAAGATGATACAACCAAATTAGGGGGAGAGCAATGAAGGGATATATTCCAACAAAGGGTCATATGATTGTTTCTGCTTGAGTCAAGGCATATTGTATAATTCTGAAGAATTTTATTTCATCAACAGTGATAGTGTCCCAGATTTCCTCAATATTATGTGATGCAGAAGTCTATCTTCTTTTGTGTTTTTCCCATCATATGTGATAAATCACCGCACTGGAAACCAACTTACCAAGAATATTATATGAAGATTTGCCATTGAAAGGTTTCGAAACCCACCTTCATTCTCTGTCAAAAGGAATGATAACTCTAGAAAAAAACTAACATTTTCTCAAAACATATTTCCAAACACATTTGGAAAAGGAGCAAGAAAAAAAGTAGATGGTTAATACTTTCAATAAACAGAATTCCAACAATGGCAGTAGTTTAGAGTCGACAGATTTCATTATGAAAGAAAGCCCTAAGTAGGAAGCGAATAAGTCGAATGTTCTTCAAACAGTAAAGCAATGCCTTAGAATGGAAGAACCAAAACAAATCAATTAACCCAACCTATACCATGGAACAATAGAAGCTCTAGATCTAAGTAAATTTCAAGCAAAAGAAGGGGAGAATTTCTTGGAAGAAATAACCACCATTGGATAACATCCCCACTATGTCTAGACCTCAGAATAATATTTTGAACCTCTAGACCTCAGCTTATATATAAATATATATATATATATACCCGTATTAAAAAAATATAATACATGTGATTTATATAATACACTTTAAATCACAACTTCTTCTCCTCACAATTACTGTCTTGACACATAGAGCGCTCTAATGTTTAAGCCAGCAATTAATATCACTACAATAAAAATGTTCATTGGCGGTGGTAATTACCACACAGAATCCCCAAAACCTCCATGAACAATACCAGCAACGGTTTTTTATTTTTTATTTTTTATTTATCCTAGGGAATCCAATGCAAAATGTATCACAACCACTTAATCCTGAATGTTTTTTTTAAACAAAAAAATTGTCATATTTAGCATAAATAAAAAATTAAAAGTTCTCTAAAGTCTTACTTTTAAGAAATTATTTTTAGGGATTTTAGTTCCCTATACGGATGCATAGCATTTGCTAGTGACTCTTAAGTGTTTTCATGTTCTATAAGCTTCTTTAGGGAAAAGGAACATTCATATACGGATCGAGCTATGGCTTCCAAATTGAGTTCCACGTGAACTTGGAAATCAAAATCTCCTAAAATAGGAAACCCATATATTTTGTGGATTTGAAAATTTTGACATTGATAGGGGTTGGCTCGACAATGAAGAACTATCAAAGAAGAGCCCTTGGCATTGAGTCGAGGCCTACTATGTTTTTTCTTTTGGTAGACGAGGCCTACTACGTTGACAACAATAAACAACATCATAGCCAAGCCACACATTGCTCAATAATACTTTGGACATGCGTGTTGTATGAATTTAGAATTGGTGTTGGATGATATTCAATGATGTCTTTTTCTTCTTTTTTTTTTTGCTAACGACGGGTATTCAAGCCTTTGGCCTGACTAGTCCCGCGAGCCCATACTGACCCCACAACCGCATGGATCGGGTCATACCGGGTTTGAATGAGAACCCTTCAACTTACACTAAAAGTAGTGAAGAGCACTAAACACCCCCGTGTGAGTGGCCCAAGAAGTGCCCAGTGGGAGTCAAACACAGGAGGTTCGAATTTACGGCTCGTACCAAGTTCGTTGCTCACCAACTGCGCTACCCCCTTGGGTTCGATGATATATGTTAGAACTTATAATGAGTCATAGGATATACATGCATTAATGTTGGATGTTGTAGTTGTTTTGAAGATTAATGAAGGTATTAGTGTTATCCGGATGGATTGCAAAGCTACAAAATAAAAATTCAAGAGGGTCTAATTTGGAGAAACTGGTTTGATGATGTGGAATTGCTTGGATTTTAAAGGGTATGGGATGAGCTTTTCTGCAATTTTTCCATTAGGGCAACCTATAGATTTCCCTTGCGAAATGACGTGAGAGGTTTAATGGCTAAGTAGAAGAAAAAATCAATAGTCAAGACCGATTTTATTGTTATTTTGTTCTTCCACACCTGCTATCACAGTTGAAGAAACCTCATTTCCTCGCCATTAGCAAGAATTTCATCTCAGTGGCGAGATACTTGTGGACCTTCATCTTAGCTCTAGCTCAGCGCTTCGGTTCATTCGTCCATTGGAACAATTCCTCCAATATTCAGCTTTAGAAGAACTTCTTCGCTGGATGGGTCAAACCATTGAATCAGGTTATGATGACTCATCTCTCGATTTCGAAGACGATGACGATGGAGTACATATCATTTTTGTTTTTGATAAACACATATCATTTTTGTTTTCTTTCTTATTCCTCTGACAAAGTTAGATTTGATATTACACATCATTAAGGGTAGTTTGGGTATTACAAAGCATAGAGTACTGATGATGTCATCACTTAAGAACTCTTTCTCATGGAGAAGGACGATAGATAGAATCTTTTAGATTAAGGTGAAGGAAGTAATATTTTTTTAAATGTCTAAAGGGAACAAGATATTTCGCCTTAGATAGAATCTTTTAGATTAAGGTGAAGCGAGTAATATTTTTTTAAATGTCTTAAGGGTGTGATATTTCCTCTTATAATAATTCCTTAATTTATATGAGTATACTATCATTTTTTTGGTTTTTTTTTTTAAATCTACATGTTTAAAACTCGTACAAATCATATTTTACCGTTCTTTTTTTCTTTTTTTTGACATTTTTTTTATCATATTATTTAGAATTTTTCACCGTTTAAAACCCATACCATTTGTTTCCCCTTTTTGCTAACTGTGGTCACAACTCAAGAGTGTCAATTTCAAGCCCCGCCTGATATGCTTGACTGAGCCCAACAGATTAAAGCCTGACAAAGACTAACCCGATTAATAAGCTGGTAATTTTACTAATCGATGGTTCTGGGTGCATGGTGTAAGCTCGATGGGCGCCCAACCGGCCTGACAGATTACAAGCTCAACTCAACACGACATGTTTACCCCGATCCTTTATAAATATATTTTGATTTTTTTTTTTTGGTAGAATAAATGATATATTGATATTTTTATCAATTATGGAATGTAGTCAAGTGTAAAGTCCTTTCTAAATTGTTGAAGATTTAATAACGTATGTTAAAATTTCTGAAATCTAAGATAATTAAAGCCCGTCTAAGGTTTTAATGGTCCATTAGCGTGTTTAAGGCTCGATCAAAGCTTAATTAGTAGAAGCCTAGTTAAAGCTTGAAACCCGATAAAAACCAACTTATTCATTAAATAGGCAATTCACGGTGATAGGGTACAGACCCACCTAGTCCCCCACTGAGAACGAGCCGCCCGACTGATTGACATCACTTCACAAGAATCACAATTCAAACCAGGAATGTGCGGTGAATATTTGTTGTGGCTGGAAGTTGATATTTCCCTTGGTGGTTTCAGTTTTGGTCAGTCTTAGCTTTTTGCCCGGTGAGATGAGACCCAAAAACCCAATAAAGAGACCAACTGAAACCAATCAAACCCGATCTGCAACCAGTCTCACCACTGGTGCCGCTTTTTGTTGTTGGTCATGTAATTATGAGCTACTCAACCACACACACACTGTGTGGATTTGATCCTCTCATAACATACACATTTCAATTTGTCATACCTTTCTTCAATCCTTCAATGCTTTAAATAAACCAACACATCCACACACACATAGACAAGGATGATTAACTAAGGTGATATATACCGTAATAGTCTAATAGCAATGGATTGGCTTTCGATAATAGATGATAAACCTCATGGTCTTAAGATGGAATTGCTTACCCATGATTTGGATACCATAGATGTTCCATTTTGGCATTTTGTTGCTTTCCGTTTCAGAAAAGAAGGTATTATTAAATCAAACTGATCTATAATTTGTCATTTTTTATTTTTGAAATCTAATATAATATGGAGTATAGTGTTTATATGCTATATTAATGGTAATTAATAAAACCAGAGATTTGTCATTTGTGTGAAACACCTTTTGAGAATGATAACTCCATGGAATATGAAAAATGGGATGAATTCAAACAGCATTATCAGAATGAACACGAAGATTGAAACTGCTTTAACTGAAGATGTATGTGTCCATCTTGATCTATTTCATATATATATATATATATATTCCTATTAATAAGGGAGAAAATTTGTATTGATTTCCTTTTCATTCCATTAGTATGAAGGTTATGCACTATATTGATCAAGATATTTTAGTTATATAAAATGGTATTTGATGGTTATTATTATATCAAACTACTTACTTTTTTACGGTGTTTGATCAATAATTTTCTTAAGAGTTTTTACATGAGATGTGGATGTCTTATGACTAAACAAAACAATATGGTTATGGTATTTTATTGAAGTTTTTTATGGGTAATTGAATGGAAGGTGAAGTTTCCAAAAATCACATGATAAATCTGAGTCATTCATTTTATAGTTTTTTCTTTCTTCTTAATTTTATTTTAATCTAAATTGTTTATTCTCGCTCGATCTAGAGTGGTTCCATTTTACACTCCAAAAGCTCTATGGATTTATTGAAAGGAATAAATTTTTAACCACTTATCTATGGAAATAAAATGCATTAGTCTATAGGAATGAGATTTTTTAAGAACAATTTCAACACCAGTATGACATATTGTATGTTGAGGTTGTTGAAACAACATTCCAGAAGAATTATTATGGCCAAAATGATGTCTTTGATGATGCTTTGTCATGCATTCTCATTGGCCTTTATGCTGATGCAAAAGCAGCACTCCTCCACAAGAATCATTTTCCCTCAAAAAATTTTGAATGGACAGATATACATTAAAAAAATAGTCGATTCGTATAGTCATATAGAGGTAAAGATTAAGCGGTATGAAAATAGGTAATTTGGTACGATTTGTTTCTTACAAAATGGTTTCACCCTTGAGATCGAAACTTACAACTGAATAAGATTCCGTATTTTTTTTTTAAATAATCATAGCTATTATTCTTTGGATTAATATGATACCATTTTAATCAGATTTTTTTTGGGGGGGGGGGGTGTGGGGGTGTGTAAGAGATTTCGGTTCCAATTGACATCATTCCATTGAGGACTAAGGGCCTGAGAGTCCAGCCATCTATAGCAACCATATATCAAAATTTAATTACAATAATTGTAATATAGCTTAAAAGATAAATGACACTTTGGGCACCCAATGTTTGGTGAAATTCCACGTCGGATACCAAACTTTTGGAAGTTGGAAGTATATCATTTAAGAAACCTCACCTTAATAAATTTAAGGGAAAAGAATGAGTATGCTGCCGGATACCATAAGCACCCACTATATCATCTCTCTCTTCTTCCTTTTGAAATGACTCTCTTACTTCTCTTATATGATATCTCATCAAGCACTCCCATTGGTGTTGTCCACTAGCTTGTTATATACCAACAACATACCTATTCCTTTCCCTAAAATTAAATCTGGGACAAGGTTTTTTGTTTGTAAGAAGCCCCTGCGCTACAGACATAAGGGCATGCAATGACCATGCCTCTGCCTAGGGTTGTGCTCCCTGTGTGTGGTTACAAGGGCCTCTCGTGGACCAAAAAACTATTGCCCATTAAATATTTAAGGTATCTCATGTTTAACTAATATTATGTTTGAAGTTCTTTAGTTTCTATAACCCCAATTTTACCATTGTTGTCTTGTCCATTGATGGAAACGAATGGGATAGAGAGCCGGGAGGAACTTGAATGATCTAGGTTCCTTGATTTCGCTGTTGAGGGGTTGGGTGGCAATGGTCTCAAAATATCTGATGGTGCTGGAAACAACCACTCAGTTGAGCTATCAGGCAAGCTATACCAGCCGAACTACGACAGTGAGCACCTCTGCAACTCGAAATTATAAGCATGTTTCATGGTAGATCGAATTCCGGTGGTTCCCCATTAATCTAGCTAGCAGGGTGGGTGGAAGAGTCGTCAACTGTGGAGGCTCCATTAATCCACCAAGAGTCAATGTATTCCTCAACGGAAACATTTGTCCATCGAGAAAGATTTTAAAGACTGGAATGGTGAACAAGAGCTCTACAAGAAGTGGCATTGTTACGGGCATTGAAGGAAAGAAAGAAAATTAAGAAAGAGAGATATTTTGCTGCTTTGGCCATTTCACTTTTAAACCGGGCTATTTCCAATTAGGATTAAGCTAGGGTTGACCTATCCATAATTGCTTTTGAATGTTCGGATGACCATAATTGGGCTAGTCCATACAAACAAAGGACATGCATCAGAGGAGCAGTGGACGCAAAAGTAGTAGCGGGAGTGGCATATGTGTTTCTGGTCATGAACCAGGGGTTGACATGAAGCTCTAAGCAGTGGGAAAGGGATGAACGCGATGGTGATATTGGTGATAACGGTGATATTGTAGAAACATAATCCTAAAACGATGCAGAAGATAATCGAACAACAAGAACAAATAATGTACACAGATTTACGAGGTTTGGTAAGATTATTTATGTCTTCGGTAAGATGAGATCCTGCTTCACTATCAATGGAGAATAGGGTTACAGCGCTTGGCCCTCACACCTCTCAGTATTGCTTGCATTATAGAGAAAGAAACTCTCGCTACAAATATATAGTGAAAAACCCTGATCCAGAAAATACACAACTACCCTCAAATAAAAAATTCGAGCAAGGGGAACTCTTGCCCCTTTGTAATCCCCACAACCAGCTAACCGGCTAGCGGGACCGCTGTATTGCCTATTATGACGCCTGCACTAGTAGTCCCTGAATTAAACTATAATGGAATACAAGACATCGTACACCAACAAATAGAGGTGGTGTTGGTTACTGATGATAATCTGAGCGTTGGAAATAAATGCAGGAGGAAGCCGAAAGTGGCGAAGACCTTCGGCCATCGGAGGTTCTTGCAAGCAAATAACTCTTTTTATATCTTGAAACATGTTTTACAAGTTTAACCCTACTTATAAGCACATCTTCTTTAATATTGAGCGTGTAAATGAGCAAAAATGGTTTTTGGCTATAACACATAGTGTTAAGACCTATTTATGATTTTTTTTTTCTTTGTGTTACTCTTATTTATTTTAAATAGAAATAGGGTCCATAAATGATACCAAACATGTACAAAAATGTTATCGTGTTAAAAAAACAAAGATGAAAATGATATCAAAGAAAGCCCAAGTCAATGAACCATTTATGTTTTGGTAACACAATCAATCATTTTTTTTTT
>NW_024870636.1:63264-76119 GCF_013358625.1 Macadamia integrifolia
GGGGGTGGGGGGTGGGGTTACAAATGAACCATTTATTTAAAGTATATAAAAGGGGAAGAACAACTCTTAGGTGGAATATAGCTGCTAGGGAATAAAGGTGGATATGTAACAGCTATATTTGAAAAGTCTATGTAATGGTTATATTCGAAACATCTATGTAACAGCTATATTCGAAACGTCTATGTAACAGCTATACATGCAAATATTATATAGAGACTATGAACCATTTGCAGGAAAAAAACACCTGCCAATCTGACACCTAATGTATATGTAACGGTTATATTCGAAACATTTATGTAACTACTATATTCGAAACATCTATGTAACAGCTATATTCGAAACGTCTATGTAACAACTATACATGCAAATATTAAATAACAACTATGAACCACTTGTGAGAAAAAAAGAACTCTGCCAGTATAGCACATGAAACGCCAGACTATGTAATAGTTATACATTCAAATATTACATAATGTCTATGAATCATTTGTGGGAAAAAGAACCATGCCGGTCTGGCACATGAAACGCCCAGATTTTGCAGAGTGCATAACGATCACCTTGCCTCCTCTTGATGTCCGCTAAATATGTTCTGGCGCATCCTCCCATTGGCTCATTGGTCTATTGAGAATAAATAAACTTTTTTTTTTGTAAGTGGGAATAAATACACTTTTTTAAATGACTATATATATATATATATATATATATATGATTATACAGATAAACTCCAAGGAGAAGCTGGCTTGTGCCTATGTATTAGATACTACAACAATCTTTCCCTTTTTTGTCCTTTTGGTAGATTTAGATACTACAATCACATCCTCTAATGGGCCGAGAATTGTATTTGTTAGCCATGCCTGGGCCTATATGGACCAATGTCGTCCATAGTTGAGCCTATGAGTCTGTGATCCAAAGTTCCAAAACCAAGACGTGAAACGGTGGATGACTAAAATTGGTATCTTCTTGGAAGTACTCAGTCAAGTTGATTCAAGAAACTTTGCGGTCTTTATTACAAAGAATCAATATCAGCTTTTGAATTCGCCGGTGTCGGTTTTAGCATTAGCGGCAGGTCTACGACGAAGATGCACCGGAAATGTGGAAGGAGGTTCGAGATAGAGAAGCGGGTAAACTCCGCCCTTATTCTTTCGCTAATCGCATTAGATCCAATCGTGTTTCTTCTCTGCAACTTTCAAATCACAAAGAGATCATCTCATCTCACTCTGGTGCCATTAATACCCTTCAGGTTTGTTCTTTTCCTCTATGAAATTCTTCATCTTTTGATTTCGTTTTGTTTCTTAGACTTGATTGAGATTATTGTATCCTGAAGATCAAAACCCTTGTTTTCTTTTGTTTCTCTGTTTGTTATTTTACTCTTGAGCTGTTCTTAGTAAGTTGTGTACTCCATCAATCTCTTCTTCCGGACGGGAATTTAATACTGTTTCCGACTGAGAGAGATGTACGACCCGCTTTATATCTGCTCTTGTGGTAAAGTTGGTTCTGCTACTTTTGGTACTGTACCAGTTCGTGAATTAGAAATCGTTGTTGTTGTTTTCTGGCTTCTGGTCTTTCAGTTATTCCTTGGATTTATCATGTTGGCTTGAGATGTTTTATTATATTTAAGAAACTAATAAATTCTATACTTCAATTAAGATATGTTCCTTTGCGGTTGAACACTGGGGATAGTTTATCCCGCACTCTGCAGAACCCTATTGAATGATGGTAGCCTTTTAATCTGTTTCATAGCGGTGGTATTACCAGAAAAAAAAAATTTTGGGCTCTTAGCCTTGTAATCTACCATAACAGTGTTATTCTCTTAATTCTAGAGGGGTTTTATTTATTTATTTATTATTTAAAATTCTGGGAGTAATTTGTATTAATGCTTGAATTTTGATATTTCTTCAATTGAGTTATGCCTCTCAAGTAGAAAAAAAAAAAAAAAGTTTCTGGATTTTTTAAACAGTCTTCATCAGGAATGCACTGTATACTTGTAAATTGAGTACCAAATTACATCGTAATGATTAACCAGTCTGCCAAAAGACTCCAAATTAGTTCCGACATAAGGAAAATAAGAGAATGGAAAATCTGTGAAATTACCCGTGTTTCCTATGCTTTGTATGGTTTGTATACTTGACAAATATTGATGAACATTTTTCATATGGCAAGGTCAGCTTGATTTGACAGAGGGAAGGTATCTGTTATCTGGAGCAGCTGATGGATCAGCTGCTGTTTATGATGTAGAATGTGCAACTGATTATGAGGGAGGTCACTTTATTGCAAAGCACAAGTGCATACAGTTTGTTGACAGGCAACATGAGCATGGCCATCAATATTCTGTATCCTCAGCCATTTGGTATCCTGTTGACACAGGGTTATTCATCACAGGTTCATTTGATAAGCATATTAATGTCTGGGATACAAATAATATACAGGTACACAACAGATTTCTGTCCTTAAAACTTGGCTCATATTGATTGGATTTGATTTATTTTCTAATGCACAATTGTGATGCCTTATAGGTGGTAGCAAATTTTAAAATGCCTGGAAAGGTGTACAGGACAGCTATGTCATCAATAGCTACTTCCCACATGCTGATTGCTGCTGGGACTGAAGATGTTCAAGTTCGTTTATGTGATATTTCATCGGGGGCATTTACTCATACATTATCTGGACACCGTGGTAAGTTATCATGTCAGCATGAAAACTCTGGTACTTCATGATGTAATTCTATTCTTTTGTGTCGTTTTCTTCTTCCAATTTTTAATCTATGTTGTTGCATGTTTATCTCACAATGCATGCACAAGCATAGATGATGAGATAACTATTAGATACTGCATTTAAATTATTAATGATATTTATCTTGAAATCTCATCTGAACCCTACTTAATTTTATGAAAAATCACTTTGATATTTTCAGAAGTGCTCTATTCCCAACCACATAACACTTCACTACACTCTCCCCACCCTATAATCCTTTCCACGAATTGGATGCACCTAAGACCTCTCTCTCCTCTGCAGCATCTATGCATTTAAGTAAGTGCAAATGTATGTGAATAACTTGATTTAAGTAAGCCAATACCTACATGATGGTGAGTTGGTGACGGTTAAAGTCCTTTGTTAATCAGAATCAAATTTTTTGCTTTCATTTCTTGGTTCCTGCGCATGTAATCTAGGAGTGAAAGGATCCTTTTTTAATCAATTGTTTATGAATGATGTTAAATTTTGGATTATATATGGTTCCTGATTCTGTTATTGTAGATGGTGTAATGACTGCAGAATGGTCTGCTTCTAGTGAGTGGGTTTTGGTTACTGGTGGTTGTGATGGGGCAATTCGGTTTTGGGACATCAGGCGTGCAGGATGTTTCCTTGTGTTAGATCAGACCCAGACTCAACTTGGGAGACGCCCTCCCCTCAATGACCAACCTTCCATGAAAGTAAGGTCCCTCCCTCTCTCTTTCTTTCTCATATAGGCTTTCCTGTTGGCCAGGCTTACTTTATTTGTAGCTTTATGGATTTATGGTGCTTGCTGTCTGATAAGCTTCTGCATGATGATGCAAACTGCATTAATCCATCTAGAATTCCTGAAAGGTATAGAAAACGAAATTCGTCAAATAATTTTGTCTTTTATTTGACGGCAGGCCAAACGTTAGTTTTCTATTTTAATTAATTTTTATATTAAAATGTGACATTAAAAGTCGGTTGTAGGAAATGGAAATCTCCTGGAGAATTCCCAATTCAAGAGGGGGAAAGAGATGTCAGTGATAGCCTTTACATGCTCCTTGGATTGTAGTCCTACACCCCTACTGGCATAGCCAGCCCTTCTAGGTAAGGGGGGGTGGAGAAGCGCTGATGTTGGACAGCCTAGTGTTTCAAAATCTAGGGTTGAAGTTGCTGAAGTACAATAGAAAGATGGTGGAAAGGGTAGGATGGATAGGGTGTTAAGGAATAGAAGAGAAATGGGGAAAGTGTAAGGGAAAGCTACTGTTTAGGGATATGGACAGTACCTGTGAACACTGCCACAAACAGTAGTGTGAATAAAAGAGGAGAGTGTAGGGGAAGAGCTCACAGGCCACACACATACATAAATAAACTTCTATGCAACTGTGTAATATGATAGGGCTACATCAAAATATAATAAACTCAAAAATAGAAACTTAGTAAACTTCAAACTCTTCAACACCTAGATCTAGTCTAATAGACTTAAACTACTAATAATCAACCTATCATCTCCTACTACTAACTCCGAGTCTCCGACTACTAACATGGGTAAGCCCCCTTGACATGCCATTGAGCCCCACACTAAAAAAATGAAAAATACAATACCACCCGCGGAATTGGAAAGAATTACAAGAATTCCCCAACTAAGTAAAAGAGTAACTGGAGCCCAATGGGCCTAATGGATTAGAATATGTCCAGCTACTCTAATGCCACTGCATCATTTCTCCCCCTTTGAAATGAACTTGAGCCCATCGAGTTTCGGATTGGAATCAGTCCGATTCTGCTGGAACCCTATTAATTTGAACGGGAAGAAGCAAGATATTCCTAAAAATCTGTGATTCTGTTGATTTTTTTTATTAAATAAACTAGGGGATCTTGCTACAAGAGGTAAATTTCATTGATAATCTGATATTTACTGACTAAAAGAAGGAAACAATGGCAAGAAATGATGATCAAACATATAATGGGCAATTCAAGGGAGGATATCGAAATCGGGCTTGGTTGATTTCTATTTGAATCGGGCAATTCACCCAATCTAATAATGATTCTTCAAACCATGTTGCATGCCTTTCGTGCTTGAAAGAATATGTATTTAATACCTTAGTGCTGCACCTTCTTGTCAAAAAGCCATGATTGTTCAAGGAGAATGCGACAAACCTGCAAAGGAAGCATGTCACACTGAACATAGAATACATGAGTAAACACCTCTACTGAATTTTAAGATTGCTGTTGTTCACCCAAGCAACATCTTCAGGAACAACACTGGTACAACTTCCACTGTAGATCACCATTATGGACAATTAATCGTTGCACTTCACCCTTGTCTGAAAAATACTATTATGTCATCAATCATCCTCTTCAGATATCTTTTATAGGGCTAAAAGAAGAAGACAAAGAATGGAACGATATTGTCGTTCTGGTCGTGGTGTGGTGAGTGGTGGAGGAATGATATGAGATTTATCCACTATCCTTTCTAAAGAGTTCAAATTACATTGATTGGGATGTTCAAAATTAGGCGTTACAATGGGGGTTCGGTATGAGAAGGACCAGACTGCTGTGGGTAAGAATGGGAAGTGTCTCCAAGCTTAATTGGACTCTTTCTTTTGTCTGGAGGTGCAATTATGTTAATGGCAGCTTGTAGAACTGCCATCATTGATTGGAGAGAGGTAACTATAGTGTTCATGGTATCGACACTGATTTGAATAGTACTGGTGGTGCTTTCAAGAGCTGAAACTCAACTGGTGAGGTTATGTAGGCCTCTCTTAATCTCATCATTAAAGGAATTGAACTGTTGGATCACCTCACTGTTGGCTACCATGTTTAAGAGTCAATGAGGGACAAAATAGGAGATCTGAATTAGCTCTAATAAAAATTATGCAGGACAGCATGGTGTTTCAAAATCTAGGGCTGAACTACAACAGGAATTCAGTTGAACAGAGTATGATGGATTAGGGTTTTAAGAAATAGAAGGTAAATAAGAAAAGTGTCAGGGAAAAATGCTAGTGTTTTGTGATTGTGAACAGTAACATGGACAAAAGTAAAAAAAGAGGAAAAGGGAGGGGTAGGGAAGAGGTCGCAACCCACACACTTTCACAAATAAATATATATTGAAAACAATAAAAGCTCATATGGCTGTGATAAATAAAAATTTATCCACCAATGAAACATATCATCACAAAAATCATTAAATGCTATCAGCATATAGGGTTGGCAGCGTTTGTGTTCATAATGCATCAATCCATTTTTTTATGTTTCTGAGTAGCTTCTGTGCATATATTTATGTGTTGTGTATATGTTTGTTCTGATGCGGTAACTTACTATGCAGGATAAGTGGATGTGTTAGGAAGTTTATTTGGGACTTTTGTTCAGTATTTTGTTTGTAGTCTCACACGGCAATTAGGGTTTTGTTTTCTCTTCCATTTTTTCTATGAGTTTATTCAGTATTGTTTCTTTTGTTCCTGTTGATCTGCTTCGATATGGTAGCACTATTAATGATTGATGTTGCATTTATGGACATGCTTAATGGTAGTTTTTCCCCCAAAAGAAAATTATATAAGATATATATATAGAGAGAGAGGGATGATGTGTCAGATTACTAGTTTTATGCTGTCACTTTGGCTAATACTATTAAAATATTGTGCTCTATTGTATCTTAATTCTTAGGGCTCAATATCGAAATCCTCACTACCGGGCCAATCTTCATTCACAAGAAACAAGACATTGCACAGGAAAACAGCTAATGGTGCTCTTTCAAAACAGTTGCCAGCCCTTTGCAAGTTTCCAGGTCAATTCAAGGGTTCGTCAAGGCAGAGAATACATCCAGGGATGCTGTCTAACCATGATCGTGCAACTGCTCACTATGGTGCTGTTACTGGGCTCAAAGTAACTGAAGATGGAACGTACCTGTTGAGTGCAGGTTTATTTCTATCCATTTTATTTTCGTGGCACCAATGGTATCACCTGTTGCTTCAGGAATCTAGATTGCCTATATTTTCTTGGATGTGAAGCTTTCAATTGGTTTATCATAAGGGAATCTTATGAGTTATTTGCAAGAACCTGAGGTCAGTCCGGTAGTTATACAACATTGAATGTGGCATACATGCAAGAGGTTTGACTCAGCATGTGTTCAGAAAACCTATAAGATCTTTGTTAAGCCATTTAATTCACACTTATTTGGAGCTATCAGGAAGAAATGTAAGAATATCTCAATAAAAGTCCTCTGAATGTTTACAATAGTTATTTGATTTTGTCAGTTGTCGATGTGGGATATTTTGTTGGTATGGACTATGGAATGGTGGGTCTCACTCTCACCCCTTCCGTCATAATGCATAAGATCTACAATTTTTGCTTCTTATCTTTGTATTTTCTGGCCTGCATGAACTAATTTTATAATTTGTTCTGTTTAGAAATCAACCTAGGGTTTGTCATCTCTCTTTGTGGCATTCCCCTTTATTTTTGTTAGTTAAACTTCATCATGCTTATCATTCCATATAAGTTTTGCAATGCTTGTGGATTGCAGGCTCTGATTCAAGATTAAGACTCTGGGATATTGAATCTGGCCGTAATACTTTGGTGAATTATGAAACTACCCGCCTCCAAACCCGCAAGGCAATACAACTAGCTGTAACTCAGGATTCAGACACCGTGTTTGTTCCGTGCATGACATCTGTCAAAGTAACCTTCTTGTTTCTTTATCACTACCTTTGTTTTTTTATGGTTGCTCATTTTCTTAAGAACCTTGGCTTATTCTGAGAATTTGTTAGGCATTCAATGTATGGTCGGGTCAGACTTCCCTGACATTTCGTGGCCACTATGAATATGTGAACTGTTGCTCGTTTAATTCACAAGAACAGGTGCGACCCCAATACCTCTTAATGTTGTTGAATTTTATGAATCTCTTAGAAATGGCATGAGGCACCAAGTTCCCCAGTGATCATGCCATCTGAATTTCATATTGAACTGGCAGATCTATCTTCATCCAGCGACTAGGAACAGTCCACACACACAATTGGGCAAACTGGGTGGGTTTGTATGGATGGACAGAACCTCCGCTGCTGCCTTCTCTCTTTCCACCTTCTTGCTTTGATGGTCTCAATCCATAAACATTGTTTTTCTATATGGCCTTGAGATGGTTTTCCATACCCAATTGGGGCCTACTGGGTGGCAAAACAAAAGTTCATGGGAGAAGATCCTCCAGCGTACACTAATCCCCTGCTGGCAGGTTTTCAGGAATCAGATTGGAATTGGCAGAATTGGCCAATTCAAATCGGGATCGGCTGACACCACTTCCGATTAATGCCAATTCCTGCAACCTATTTTCGAATCAGCCATGAATGCTCTTCGAGCTTCATTTTTTGCTATTTTTTCCTTATTTTAGTCAATACAATTATAGAAAATCAAGGAAACTTACCTCTTGTAGCAAAATATACAAGCCTCTTGAATAAAGAAGTCCAAATAATCACAGATCTATGAACTATTTTTTACTTCCCAATTCGAGTTTCTGGCAAATTCTGACTGACTGGATCCGATTCGAATCGGAATTAATGGAGGCCAATACTGTGTTGGATTCTGGGTTTGTAAAGGGGGGGGGGTGAGAGAACAAACCCACCACCACCACTTGGAACTTGCAATTTTTCCTAATATGATCAGACCATCTGATGGGTATAATGCTTGGTGCTTGGAACTTTTAACTACTTGCCAATATCATGTTTATATTAGATACAAACTGCTTGACTTACAATCTAGTTGGCAGGAATTGTACACAGGTGGCAATGATAGACAAATTCTTGTCTGGTCGCCACAGAAGTTGTTAATTTCTGAAGCGGTACTCTCTCTCTCTCTCTCTCTCTCTACACACACACACACACACACACACAGAAACAACCACCACAAATGCACACACCTGATACTACAAACAATCAGATTCCAGGACCTAATTTTTCAGTATGTTTACTTCAGTATGCTAGGAATACAGACACCTATAAATATTAGCTGCTTTCTACAGTATGGTCACTCATTTTGTTTAGATGGACTTGCAGGATGAAGCAAATAGGGAAGAGCATATGTTGACATCCGACCAGGATAACTGGAGTGACTGATGACCAACTGCAGTTCAGGAACTTGTACAGTAATTTTTATCCCCCTTTGGGTTTTTCT
The DNA here is from genome assembly GCF_013358625.1 of Macadamia integrifolia. NCBI lineage: Eukaryota > Viridiplantae > Streptophyta > Magnoliopsida > Proteales > Proteaceae > Macadamia > Macadamia integrifolia. The sequence goes on from NW_024870636.1 coordinate 72,133, forward strand.
CCACCCTCTTATCAACTATCATATAGTTATTCATTAGGGATGTGAGGGGAAGCAAAAGAAAACATAAACCGACTGTCCTCAGCCCTCAACTTATTTTGTATGTAGCCTAACTAATTTCCTTGTGAATGTTGGGTAAACAATTAGGGCAGTAACCGTCTCATGGTTCATCGTTGAGTATAGTTGTTGCGACCATGTCTCTTTTTGTTCATGAATTAATACAAGTTTGGAAGCAAGAATTGGAATACTTTATTGTGTAAGAAGATTCCTACATTTTATTTCTTTTCCTCATGAAACAGAAGGTGAAATTAGAAATTCTCATCTGTCATGAACATGAAAATGTAGCAATGTCTCTGAGTTTCCTGTTGGTACCTTGAAGCTGTGAGTTAAGGTGGAATTCATGGATGGGTGAGTCATTGTTATGTCATAGTCTCCATGAAAGAGTGAAACCTCGAAGGAGCCATTGGTATCTGTTGATAAAACAAGGTTACTGTGTCTCCATTCATTGATCAGCTTGTCCACAACATCGCCAGCTGGGAGGTTCCTGAAGTTTTCATCAGTGAGGCACGTCTTGTTACAGCCCTCAGGATGCCATGCTGCCCACATGACAATTCCATTGATGGCTGGATGAGAGTGAGCCTCTCTCAGAATCTCCTCCAAGTACTGTGCCTGATTAGGCATACTTTCAATATCCAGCTCTGTGATCCAAAGGGGTAGCTTTGCTGCTGCTAGAACATCAAGGGAGGATCTCATGTAAGGAATGTTGGGTGTTATACTGAAATGTGACTCAACCCCAATTCCCATCTTCCCAGGATTTGTGGATTGAATCTCCCTCAGCTTCTGAAGGTACTTGGCCGGTGTTGAGCTTTGATCTCTGCTATCCTCAATCGTATTGTACTCGTTCATGAACATTGTTGTGCCCCCATCAAGTTGATGTGCCCTCTGGTAGAAAGCAGCAGATGCATCCTTCCCTAGCTTATCTTCAAAGAATGAAAAGTGAAGGTTCTCATTAACAACATCCCATGCTATAAGCTGCCCTTTGTATCTTGACACAACGGAATCGATCCTCTTTGCTGCTGCTTCCCTGAGTTGATCGGGGGAAAGTGATTTGACCCAGGCAGGTTGATACTTGGGATCATCCCAGAAAACATTGTGACCTCGCACTGCAATGCCAAACTGTTTAGCAAAGCTAAGCATGGCATCTGCTACTGAGTAGTCTTCTTTCCCAGGAAAGTTCTCTGTGCTGTACCATTTCATTTCGTTTTCGAAGGTGGTGACAGTAAACCTGGAGACGAACCAATTTCTATAAGCAGGGTTGTCGAGGATGGCCTTAGTTATAGAATTGCCAAACGGGAAACTTGGATTCTTTTGATGTATGGAGACTTTTGCACCAGCAATGGTTTTCCCTTTGCCATCATCTACTGCCTGGAATCTCACCTTTCTCTTTCGTAACTGCATGAATCATATACATCCATCAATGTAAAACAGTTTCAATATGATCTTTGAGGAAACAAACCACAAAACCCGGTTACTACCGGTTTCTTTCTCATTACTATGCCTAATGAATTATAATGCTTCATTATTTGCCACATGGCAGCACATTACGACCAGTTAAGCATTTTATTCGTATATAATTTCAGCTCAAAATGAATAGATGAAATAGCTAAAATTACAAAAGATGTTATAATGTATTTTTATATTCATCTCCATTTGATTGTGTTTTGATAATTTTACTAGGACTTTGAATAAGAGTATGAGCAATTTTCTTTGGTTGCTTTGGACGAAAAATTTGATCATTGAGACGTATGTGAGGTCCTTTGTCTAGTCCATATACCATCAAGTACGTGGCAAATAATGAAGCAATATTTCACTGGATATAGTGAAAGCCTAGCTAGAAGCCTAGAAGGGCCCAACTAATATGAACTTGTTTACCTTCTGGACGCTTTGATCTTGGTGAGTCCTCCATTGCTTCTTGGTGAAAGGTTGTAAGGAGACACTGTCAACCCATATCTCAACTGTTGTGTTCTTGGTCTGAAGCATGGTTATTAATTACATCAGTAACTTAGGGTGAACTGAATTATCAGAGTATCAGAAGAAATAAACTTACAATACACAAAAATAGAGAAGAAATAGGATGGCAGGTACCTCAAAATACAGTTCAGCAGGGCCAGATGAGTTCACAGTAAGGCCTCCTTTAAGCATTGACCAACAGCCAGATTCAGCAACAACTGCACCTGCATATATCGAACGATCTTTTGTACTGAAAACCGCAGTTACTGGCACATTTCCTTCAACCACCTGTACCCAAGCTGTAAGAGAAACACAAAATTAGAGAAGCTTTAGTTCAAGCAGTAGTAGCTATGGATATTGTTAGTAAAAAAAAGACACCGTCTTCTCGCAACTCTAGGACTAACCGCCTGACCTATTTAAAGCAATAAGGTACCGTTCTCACTATCACCAATTGGTTTTAATGTAATTGTAAGTTGCTAAGAGCCTGAACCTTGGACTCACCAAATATCATCAATTTAAGTACTTGTTGGTGAAAGAAGAATTACCAGAGAAGGTGTAAAGCCTGCCCTTAAGTAGGTAAAGCTTTTGGGAGAAGCTATCAGAAGGGTGGTTTCTACTATGAGCGACCATGAAGCTGTTTCCTCCATCTGATGATAACCGATTCTCTATCTTTGCATGCCCAAATATGTGCCATCCATGCAAACCATGGTTCAAATCTGGGTTAATGATGATCCCTCCTCCATATTGTGGTTTGAGAGGTTCTGCCAAGCACTGCCCAAAATCAAAATTGAGTTAATTATAAGAACAAAATGGGTGGGTTTTGTCATCCAAAGTGTAGAACTCCAATATGATTAGCATTGATAATATGAAGGGAAGAGCTCTAGCTTGCCTGGATGATAGCTGAATAATCATAGGATAAAGCTTCAACTGCAGCCCCTGCAACCAATAACCAAACACTAATTTTTATTATGACCCATTTAAGAACCATTTAATAGCCTAATTATGGAGCAGTAATCAATCGATTGAATAGAAATGTGTATATGTCCTGTCGCTAGATTACCTAAATTGGTGAAAATGGTGTGAAGACTTAAATTGGTGGGGATTGATTAGGCTCGATTGAAATCAATCAAAACTGACCAGGCCCCACCGGTTGGCACCGCTACTCATTGGGCTAAGAAATGGCATTTTTTCCTCTTAGGGGGGGGGGGGGTTGCGGAAGAGTTCTTGATACTCAGTGTGAGAGAATATCCTATAGCCACGGTAATGGGATGTGAAGAATTGTCTCATCAAGTAGGAGGCCCACATGGTTATGGAAAGAGAGAGAGGGCGTCCGAGAGGACCCCCACACTGAAACTGCCCCTCCAAAAAAAAAAATGAAATGACAATATTCTTATAGTCTATGAATCGTTGAAACCCAACATTCGATGTTCAATCAATCTCTACTAAAAGTTAGGGAAATAACAAACCTGCAAAAAGGACACAACAAAGAAGAAGCAGTTGATTCTCCCCAACAATGAACGTCACCATCGTAAATTCTAAACAATCACAGACAACGCACCTTCAATCCTAATTCTACTCGTGAAGAACTCATGCATGAAAAATAGTAAATGAAGTAGAAAATAATAACACAAAGAACTACTAAATAGATAGTAGAAGAGTGGAGAGGAGAAGGGAGAGAACAAAATTGAATTACATGTAATGGCTGAAGGAACAATAATAAGCTAGAGAGGATATGTAGTAGAATGGCCATAAGGAGAAAGAACCATGCCAGTCTGGCACAGGTAATGTCCAGACACAGCTAGCAGGCACAAAATAGTCGTGCTGCCCTTTATGTGTGCTGAAAATGCTCCTTACTGTGTTCATATTGTCTACGCACTGACATTTCTTATATCAGACTGACAAGGATAAAGTCATAATTTATTACCATTGGCCTTTTTCTTTTTTTTTTTTTTTTTTTTTTTTTTTTTTTTTTTTTTTTTT
>NW_024870636.1:76139-84117 GCF_013358625.1 Macadamia integrifolia
TTTTTTGAATTTTGAAAATGGCATTGTTTGGTTGGTTTTACTTCATACCTTTGATGGCTATATATGAGGTCTTTAAGTCCATTTATTAAGAAATGGACAGAGACTTAGAATGGAATAAATTCTCTAATTTTGGTATATTGTTAATTCTTTGTACCCCTTGCTCTATTGAGACAGCTTTGGTGAGGTTGAAGGGCTTCGAAATTTTTGTTAAGTCTGGTTCTTGGGGTCAATGCTCATGCAGACCTAATGGAGAATGTCTTAGGGGGCGAAGGAGGGTCAGCCACCTAGAAGACCTCCAATTTGATTGGCCACCTAAATAAATGAGCCTCTAGGGTTCTAGCAATACAAGATTAATGGTGACTTCCATGCAACGGGTTCTTACCTGTTTGGGAGTGTTACAAGTCAATGGTCTACAAGGATGAGCCATGCATACATGCTCCCTTACCATGTAGCAAACATTGCTGGATCCTTCTGATAGAAGTTATTCATCAACACATGAAGAGCACATAGCGGCAAAGTTACAAGCCTCTCCAACAACCATGAAGTAGACCTTGGTTTTCTTAGTTAAAGAATCATTTATCATGTTAATCTCCTTAGAAATTCTCTCCAACCTACACTCACTAAAATAAGTAACTAAATATAAATTATCCTTTATGTTAATTAATATTGGTTGGACTGGGTTCCGACTCGGTTCCTTCGTGGGTCGTCCACTTGGGATAATCATAGACCCATTAGGATTGAGAACCTTAGCTAGCCAATTCTCTATAAATAATAGGGTTTTGGCTACAAAACCAATAAGGGTTTTGACCTAATCTCTAGAGTTCTCTTTCTCCCTATTTTCTTCTATCTCTCCCAATTGATAGTGAGTGTTTTCAAAGATCTTCATTGCAATCATTTAATTTGGAGGGTGGAATATTTTGCCACAACCTTTCGTTCGTCGCTATTTGTACGGATCGACGCGTGATGCAACCTGATCTATTCCATTGCGAGGAAAGATATATTGAGGTAATCTTCAATACCCGTTTACTTTCCGTTTTACACTTTACATAAGACGTAAGACCCTAAACGTATCAGGAAAGAAAGTGACAAAGGGAAGGGAGAAGATTTTCAAAAACAAACTCAGAAGGGAGAAGATTTTCAAAAACAAACTCAACTTGCTACTCATGTTTGTCTCTCTCATCAAAGAACTCCTCACCACAAGAACACCTCAAGAGTGAATAAGGAATAACGAAGATTGGAAGAGCTTGACTAGATGTCACTAAGAGTAAGGGGCGAGTCAGGGTGTCAATAGGACTGGGTTCTAGTTATTCAGTTTGGTTTTGATTCGGTTAATATTTTGACAAGATACAAATCAAAACCGCACTAGATATAAATAATCCAAGATCAGAATCTTTTGCATTCGATCCAATTTTACAATTTTCTACACGGTTTGTTATCCAATTTACATGTGTTTTTGTAGTGTCGATTTTGAAAAACGGTTTGCAATTCTGACTTATAATGTGTTTAATTCTGATTCACATTCAATTTACATGTGATTTGTAGTGTTGGTTCACATATGGTTTCACCTTCGTAACCTTAATTCAATTGCTTTTATATCTAATTTGAGAGCATGAACAAATAAGTTTAGAATAATTAAATCTTACCATCTAATAATATATCTTAGAAATACAGTCCTTTAGAAGCACAAAACAACCTTTATCAGTTTTCTTTTGCGAATAAAAAACGAACCAGAAAGAGAACCTACGAAATTAAAATCGAGTCATTTCTTTGCAGTCCAGTCCAGTTCCGGTTCTATTTTGACTCCCTTAGAGATGAGGCCAAGAGAGTATTCAAAGAAACGAGAAGATTAGGTTTAGCGTTAGACTCAAGGAGGGGTTTTTATTCTAGGTTTTAAATTGGATTATACTAGGCCGGTTTGATCGGGCCTTCTGGAAACCCGCCGGTTTATCCTGGACCGAGCTGAAACGAAATGTTTTTGAATACCTTGAACTGAACCCAAACCATTAAGGCTTTGGTTTGGTTCAATTCGGATTTTACCAGGGGAAGACAATAAAAAAATCTCATCCGTTCGTATCCAGAAGATTCATATAAACCGTTGATTATCTTACATTTTGGCTGTTAAAATACTTTAGTAGTCATTGTGACGAGAAACATCTTTGGGGTTCGTTCAGGGCGTTAGGGTTTTTTCTTGTCTCAGCTTCTCAGGTAAATAGTTTCTCCTATTTTGGTCTGAGGATTTCATCTGATCAATAACATCTGTGAGTTGTTTGGATCGGTAATGGATTTTTCTTTGATTTTCTCGAAATCTCCGGTCGATGTTCTCCATTGAATTGCATCATCTCGTCAAGTTTCTGCAAAATCTAAATATTTCAGAATAGAGTTTGGATTTTATTGTTCGTTTCGTTTTCATTAGTATTCAGCGGAGGAGACGAAGAGGAGATCATGGCTGGAGGGAATTTCATGGGCAGAGTTGTCTCTTACGTTGTCAATGAGTTACTCGTCAATACTCTTGCTAACAGGTACTATACCCTGGTTTATGTTTCTTCTTCTTTGGTGCTTCTTGTTTGCTTTTCTAGAACCTTTTTTTTTTGTTTCTTTTCTTTTGATTTCTTTTTTATTAGTTCGTGAATCTGTAAAGCTTCTTAATCTGGTCGACGGGATTAATTTAATTCCTGATTGACTCGTTCCCTTGAAGCGACAAAGGTCTCAACTTTTCTATTTCAGTTAGTTTCTCCTGCAGCGAAAATCTGTCTCTGCAGGTCAGGAAGGTTTGGAAGATTATATATCTAAGAATTGATTTATGGCATTATATTTTTCCTAATGTTTAGGTTTTTCGCTTCTTTTTCTGGTCATTGAGAATCTTTTTATTCCCAATGACTCGTTCCCTTGAAGCGATATGAATGTATTGTTCTATTAGATGTCTCCTCTCAGCTCCTGCTGTGGCTTTGGGGAACACTTGATCAATTACAACCCTTTTTTTCTTAATAGATGATTGTCATAAAATGGGCAAGAAGATATTACTTAATAGATAATTGGTAAGGGTTTCTCTGGTAGATAACAACGATGATGAGTAATGCAGACCTGTAATGATTTGCGAAAATGATCGCAAACTGTAATGAACATCTAAGGGACTGAGTTGTTATGCAGGGAAACCTTTGCTTGAATTAACCCTTGATTTTTTTCTTTAATCTAATTTCTCTGTCTTTTTCACTGGTGCTTCACTTTTGTGGTGTGCTTTATATGGGCTACTTGATTTGTTCATATTCTAGTGGCATTGTCAGTGAAGCCAGATAAATGTTCCTCTCGCTATCCAGTGTGATGACAATGTTGCATTTGGACGTTGGGGAACTACACATTTTCTTACCTTGAATTATAATTTACTTGCAATAGCTGAAAGAAATGGTCATATGTGCTGTTTTTAGCTTACTAATTTAACTCAAGAAATTATGTGTCCCTAGAATTAGGATGTGCTCCCAGGTTTATGGACTTCTATGATCTCTGGGTGGATTTGGGAATCCTTTATATATATATATATATATATAATGAGGGTATACCCATTGCACGAGGCTCCCCGCCACTGTAGGGTCGGGGGAGGATCATAATGTACACAGTACGCAGCCTTACCTCCGATCTGCGGAGAGGCTTTTTCCGGTTTCAAACCTGTGAGGTAGCAGGAGTAACTTTATCGTTGCACTGAGGTCTGCCCTCTTATTTGGGAACCCTTTATCTGGAATTAAAACTCTGGTAAATGTTTTCTTCAAATTTGTTGTTTATGCATTGGTAATTCTATTTGGGAACCCCACGAGGCTCCTGCCACTCCGGGGCCGGGGGAGGATCATAATGTACATAGCCTTAACCTCCACTTTGTGGAGAGACTGATCATGAGGTTGCAATGCCTTACTGTTGCACTTGGGCCCGCCCTCTTATTTGGGAAACATTTATTTTGGAAATTGGGGGTGATGTTCTCTTCCAATTTGTTGTGTGGATTGATAACTCTCTTTCAATAATGAACTACAGTATTTGATTAGGGCGTCTACCCTCCCTCATTCTGTGATGTCTTGTGTTTGTTGTTTCTCAGTCCTGCCTTTCAAAGGTTTGCGGTTAGGACTTCCAAGAGGATAGAAGATGCTTCAAATTTGGGTATATTTCTGTTTTCAGTTGTGTGGTTTGTGGGAAATTTTACCTCTTGATTTTAAATCATTAATGGTGTTCTTGCTAAAGTGGATGGATGTATTTTTGTCTGCAGCTGCACGGAAAAGGCAGGAACTGCAAGAACAGTTGAATGATTCGCTGAGAAAGTTTGAGGACATGGTAACTTTGATATGCTTGTTTGCTGTAGTTACACTCACAGTTGGTAATATACTGAATTCTAATTCGGTTATTGGAAATGTATATATTGCAGTCACAGAAGAAGCATTGAAGGATTGTGGGTAACGTTGTATTGGTACCTGAATGTATAGAATTCTTTCTTTTATGATCTTTTGAACAGCGGCTTACAGTATGAAGACCAAGCCACTATTGTACATCCGTGAGAGTGGAGTATAACTTGAATTATAATAAGACAGATCTCTTAACTGCTTCTCTTACGAATCTAGTGATTGTAATTTCTTGAACATTTTTACTGAAAAAAAAAAAAGCCTTGAAATATATGTGCCTCTCTCTTCTCTCTCTCTTCTCTTCTCTCTTTTTCCCCCCCCCCCCTTTTTTCAAATAGCAAAACTGAAAAGTGAAATTCATTACTTAAAGGGGAGGATTTACATCAACCAAAGTATCATTTAGATGATCAACCAAGGCACTAACAGTTCTGAGAGGATTTTGATGCTCTGAGCTATTAGGCCATAAGGTTGCAGATGATATAGCTTGGCTCATTGTGAATGGATCTTATTATTGGAGCTAAGCCGATGTTAGCTTCTTGTGAATTGATCTTATTATTGGAGCTAAGCCGATGCCAGCCTGTAGGTTGGAATAGAGGCCGGCACGGATTTTATGAGGGTTATCTGCAAGTGGCAGTGAGGATCCAATCCCTGCTGTTGAATCTTCACTGTCCACGTAGGATTTGAGTCCTACCAGTGACTAGGGAAAAAGATGATGTCTTCCAACACTCTGAGAGTATCTTATAAATAATGTGGTAGAACTCACCTGTTTTGACCTTAAAACAGAATAAGCAGTGATCCATGTACCTCATAGACTAACTAGAGCGTCAATCAATCGGGCTGGGTTTATTTAAGGAATGTGTCGGTCTTGTGTATGGGCTGGGTTTTGGATTTTAATATAGTGGTTTTAAGAGGGGTATTGTACCATAAAACTTTAAATGGGTCTTAAAGGGTTCTGATTGCCTTACATCTAAAATTAATATAATTTATTAAAGCATTAACATTTTAGAAAAGATATACACTCAATTACATTCAGCAATTGAGTGTGGAGCTTACCCCTTATCCCTTGCACTGTGTATTGCTTATTTATAATGCAGATCAAGTCGATCTTTAAATAATCAAACCTGATCGGTAGAAATGATGTGGGCTTGGGATTTACATTATATATGCTTTATCAAGAGTATTCTTGAGATTGAGGATCTCACCTCCCTCACCTTTGGTAGTTTTGTTCTTGGTTTTTATTACATTGTCCCGTTAGTTCTTCAAACCACAGTAGGGTCATTTTAATGGCCTCAATTTCTGATGCGTGGACCGGAGAAAATCATTAGCGGAATTGATGTGGTGATGAATCACATGACTTTATTGTGATATTTTATATCTAATTATAATGTGCGAGGGGCAAAAGTCACAAAAGTCCAAAAGTCTCGCGAGGCCCTCCATTGCTAAAATGAAGATGAGAGGACTTATACACCTTGAGATGATGAAAACCTGATCTATTTTTAACAAGAACACTTGAGCCCAGTTTTTCCAAAGAAACAACTGTGCCCATTGAGAAATGAGGAATAAATATATAACGGACGACTCATAATATATATATATACACACATACACACACATTAGTAAATTCTCGTATGCAAATGCACGTGTGGGCAATTGTTCAATGGTGTAAAGATAAATAATTTTTTATGACAAAAAAAAAAAAAAAGGATAAGAAATGTTTTGAATAAGCATCGAAACTTGTAACAAATAAGAACAAATGATACGTAAGAGTATTTCAATGGCGTCTTGATATGCAATACCATATGTTTTCTTTTATTTTCTTTTATGAAAATTGCGTCCCTCTTTTGATAAAATCCAAGGAAAAAAATGTCCACAGTTCCCTACCAAACAAATGCTTAAGTGTTTTCTGTCCTTTTAAGAGAAGATAGATAATCAAATTGGGGACACATTTTATCAAAAAAGAATATAGACAAAGTAACATTAGATTTTTTTTTTTTTTGGTAACTTGAAGATTTATTGATATAAGTTCCGGTTACAAGCCGAGGTATCCATATCACAAATTTGGATTAACCAAGGAGTGGAATGAGGCTACAACGTCCTAGACCGGATGGACGTGCCTCTCCTAGCAAGGGTGTCGGCAATGTCATTAGCAGCCCTTGAAATGTGGGAGAAGATGCACTAAATGGGTTGACGGGAGATAAAACGAATATCTGCTACAATTGGGAGGATCTCCACCAGGGCGTTAGCAAAGGGGTCCTTCAAGATGTTGACGATTTCAGCATTGTCTGACTCTACCATGAAACAAAAATGACCATCAGCTAAGGCACTTAAGATTCCATTTCTAAGTGCTTCAGCTTCTCCAATTAGAATGGAAGACATAGTTGCTGGTTCTGAGCAAGCCAAAAGGAGGTTCCCATTTGAGTCCCGGATTATAATGCCTAAACACCCTCTTCCTTCCTCAATTAGATAGGAGGCATCAGAGTTTATCTTGATGTAGCCATCTCGTTGGGGGGCTCCATGAGTGATGGGAAAGAGGAATATTATGTGATTCCTTCCTTTGGGCTTGGTTGAATTCCTGCCAGAGATTTTCCGCCATACCAAAGACTTCAGTCGGAGAACGATAGTAGTTCTTGAAGAGCATATCATTTCATGCAAGCCAGATAAACCATCATATAAAGGAGCAAAGACTAAAACTTTCCTTAGATAAGGATTTGTCAAAACGACTAATGTCATACCAAGGATGAATCCAGGATTGAATTAAGGTGGAACCATCATCTGGGATTCTAGGAGTGAGGGAAGATCCAAACCAGACCGCCTTGGCAAATGGATAGTGGAAGATTATATGGTCTATGGATTCCATTATATGACCACATCTGATACATGATGGATCAACCGCTACTTGCTGAATGTGAAGCCCTTCACCTGAAGCTAAACCATTAGCACACATTCTCCTGAGGAAGGATCAAATTTTGGGGAGCATGGGGCACTTTCAAATGAAATTCCATATATGATTTGGAACATTTCTCCTACTTGAGTTCCTAGAAGAAGAGGGTAGCGCAGCTTCTATTTCTTCTTACTGATTAGAGAGGAGATGGTATGCAGATTTCACAGAGAAAGACCCAGAATTTAATACACCCCATTTAGGAGAGTCTTGAGTTGGAATAATGCTCAACTTGATTTTAGCGATTTTTTTGGCATCCGAATTAGAGAACCACTGATTCAGGAGTTCCACTTTCCATACTCTATTATCCTGGTCTATCAGATCCGACACCCTAACCAAGTGACACTCGGGTAAAGCTTCCTGTTGAATCTTAAAATTGGTTAAAGACGGAATCCACTTATCTTCCCAAATTCGAACATTGACCATTGTTCCAATGGATCAGATCAAGCCTTCCAAGAGGACTTTTCTCCCATGGATGATGTTGCGCCATGCCCAGGATGGCCGGTGACCCATATTAGCCGATAAGAAGTCTGATTTTGAAAAGTATATAGCCTTCATCTGTTGACTCCACCACAGATCGGGTTCTTCCCATAGTCTCCAAGCTACTTTAGCAAGTAATGCTGAGTTTTGTAGCTTAGGATGTTTGAAACCCAGCCCCCCCCCC
>NW_024870636.1:84137-85397 GCF_013358625.1 Macadamia integrifolia
CCCCCCCCCCTTTCCACTTGGATCTGCACAACCGGTTCCACAAGATCCATTGCATTTTTGAGTCTTGTTCTCCTTGACCCCAAAAAAAAATTTCTGATGCTTTCTTGATGAAATCATGGTGGGATTGAGGAGCTTAAAGTGGGAGGCTGCATATCTTGAAAGGGAGAAGGCTACTGATTTTAGCATTATTTCCTTCCCAATAGGAGTCAATAAATTTTCTTTCCATCCTTGAATGCGGTTGCAGGTCTTGTCCCAGATATCTTGAAATAGTGATACTTTCTTGATACCAAATGCCAATGGCAGCCCAAGGTATTTATGAGGCCCATCACCATATTTGATTTGAAGAATTCGAGAAAAACATATTTTCAGCCTTGGCCCAGTATTGGGGCTAAAGGTTATAGTGGATTTCTATTTGTTGATAGCTTGCTTGAGTACATAAAGAAAAAATGGCCGGGGATAATGGGTCTCCCTGCCATATGCCTCGAGTAGGGGTGATGTTGCCAGACATTGCTCCATTAATAAGTAATGTAAAGCTGACTGTTGTAACACCTGACATAACCATTTGCACCATTTGTTCATGGAACCCCAACCGAAGGAGAATCTATTCTATGGAGGGCCATTCAAGGCGGTCGTATGCTTTTTTGATATCAAGTTTAAGCATCACAAACCTTTTTTTTTTTCGCTTCTTTTTGCCTCTAATATAGTGGAACATTCATAAGCAAGGACCATTATCACCCAAGTCCATTAACAGGCAGTCATTAATCACTTCCTGAAAAGCTTGGATATCTCTGTCTCCATCCTTGTTGCCTCCAACTTTTTCATGCCAAGACAATATAGAGTTAAAATCTCCAAGACAAATCCATTCTTCCACCCTAAGAGCAGTAATCGACCGGAGCTTATTCCATACATTGACCTGATTAGAATGCACTAGAGTGCCATAGACACATGTGCGGAAGAAAGAGGACTATCCAAGACAACATGATACTATATTATAAAGATAATTTAAGAGAAGTAATGGTGTTATTTGTGAAGGATTCTATGCAATAAAAACTTTTAAAATCGTTGGAAAAGGATTGAGGGAAACTGTTTTTATGTAGTAAATCTCTCCATAATTATTCACTCTCTCTCTCTCTCTCTCTCTCTCTCTCTCTCTCTCTCTCTCTCTCTCTCTCTCTCTCTCTCTCTCTCTCTCTCCATATTTGTCTTTATAAATCTCTCTATTTTTTATCCCCCATAATTAGGGAAAAGAAAACCTTGCCT
>NW_024870636.1:85608-92501 GCF_013358625.1 Macadamia integrifolia
CTTTTTGAAAAAATATATCAAAGACAGGGAGTACGTACTTTTTAATAATAGAAATCATACTATTATTAAAAAGGTTGGGCATGCCAATGGATTAACTAGGAACAACTGCCTAGTGCAATTGGTGAGCTGTGATGCACAAAAAATCCATGCTTACCAAGAGGTCTTCAATTCAAACCTTCTAGCTGTTATTTACATCATTTCCTTACGTATCATAAAAAATAAAAGCATGCTAACACCGTCTGATGAAACATAAAAGATCTCATCCATTTGTAACCTGCCCAATGCCACTACTCTACTGTATTCCTTCTTCTTCTTCTTCTTCTTCTTCTTCTTCTTCTCTCTCTCTCTCTCTCTCTCTCTCTCTCTCTCTCCTTGGAGATAGAGGAGGCCACAGGCCATCAATCTTTGCCCAAATTGCAAGACTACCTACTACTTCAGCTCTTACAAGATGGTTATATGTACATGGTATTTTTATTTAAGAAGAAAGCATAGATCGTTATCCCCCCTGTTTCTTTCTCTATTAAATTCCAGATGGCATTTGTTCTCAAATCACCTGCTTCCTGTAGTTGATCACGGGCGCTTCCTCCGACCAACAGTTTTCCAATATCATATTGTGGTCATATTTTTTCTCTCCCACTTGAGTTTTGTCTGATTAGTTCTAGGAATGATAGTTGAGAGTTGGGTTGTTTTCATTCTCTATTGGTTTTTGAGTTTATATCCAATGGACGTCTATGGGAGCCACAGAGATTGGGATTCCATGTCTTTTTTCTCTTTCCCGAATTTATTTCCTGAAATGATGGAGAATGTTAATCAGATCTTATTTCGTTTTTATGTACTAGTTGATATGAAACCCTTGATTTATATAAGATTATCCATCTCTCTCGGTTTAGTATAATGATTTTTTTTCTCTTTGCCTTCAACTATTTGATCTGTCACTGACGGAGTGGTGAAGGACAGTGAAGTGGCGATGTTGGGAGGAGTGGCAAGTTTTGTAGAGGCTGAAGGGGTGGGAGGAGCGGGAGGAAGGCGAAAGGATTTGAGAGTTAAGAGTAAGGGGATTGACAGGATTGAAACAAGACAACGAGGGCTGGAGGGAGATCCATCCCTCCAGCGGAGGACAGGGAGAGGGAGAAAGGGTTGGGAGGGATGCAATTGTTTGCAGGCTGGCTATGTGCAGCCAGGACTCGGGTCAAGCAGCGTCACAGATGAGTTTTATTATTATTATTATTTTTTTTTTGGGAGGTAAAAAGAAGAGAAAGAAAAGATGTAGCAGCAGTAGAGTGAAGGTTTGATTCTCTTCTCTCTATTCAATGATTTTATTTAAATGATCAAATCATACGGTTAAAATCCCGCTGACACATAAGATTCTAAGATAACCCACTAAGTATATCTATCCCTCTCAAGAAACCATTCGGTACCTACTAGCTAAGAGATTGTTTGGATAGACATCGCCAATTTCATACCTAAATTTAAACATTTACACTCATGTAATGTTATACCCTCTCATGTATGTATATATACCCCCTTATAGTCCCTTGCACATGCAAACACCATATTTTTTTCTCTTTGGAATCTCTTCTACAATCAATAGTGATGAGGGGAATATTATGGAACCTATATCTTGCATTTTTCAATTTTTTTTTTTTTTTTAACGAAATTGATCGAGTTGCCTTTGATTAAGGTTGGCCCATTTGACCATTACAAACTGGTCCAAACTTTGCAAACAAATATGTTTTATTATTAAAAGTCCTATAGTGTGAAAACAATACAATTTGGCCACTATTTCATATAAAAAACATCAAAATGACTCCACATTGAGAGTTTTTTCTCTAAAACATCCTTGGCTTTTTCTATGCCTAATACTCATGCCATCTAATATTACTCGGATAACCTTTCCA
Organism: Macadamia integrifolia; assembly: GCF_013358625.1. Classification (NCBI taxonomy): domain Eukaryota; kingdom Viridiplantae; phylum Streptophyta; class Magnoliopsida; order Proteales; family Proteaceae; genus Macadamia; species Macadamia integrifolia. The sequence continues at coordinate 87,507 of NW_024870636.1, forward strand.
AAGACACATGATTTGCAAAAGTCGGACCACCAGATCAAAAGATATAGTCATTTGAAGTTTGGACTAAGAGATATTGAATCAGAGGGTCATGATTGAGTGGCAAATGACATTCACTTGTGAAACTACAAAGGTCCACTTTGTGGCACAGTAAATTGCAGACTTGTAGAAGGTCTATAAATAGTAACCCCACCCTAAGTATTAATTATACGGTTAAGACCAAGAGTAGTGGGGATATGATTTAGTGGGCGGCAAACTCCTCATATTGTTTTACTTCTTATGCTTGGAGCCTAGATGGTTTTATTGCCTAATTATCTCATAATACAATTCGATTTGATTCTCCCTTGCTTTTCTAAGGCATTCTTTCACTATTTAGAGCATTAATTACCTTCCCACCCAAGACATTCTTATACATATGAATATTCCAATTCTAACTTCTTGTTTTTGCTAAAATTCTTTCGAAAGACTTGAGCATTTACTTTTTGAATATACTTTCTCAAAGTCTGTTTAGGGAATTATCTTTCGAAAGCTTTAGTTAAGTTCACGAAATATTCTTCCATATGAAAGAGAATGGAGATGGATTTTGAAAAAAAAAAATTAATAGTAATACCTCTTGTCTCTCTTGGCAAGTTGGTTTTTAGTGCAACTATTCATAATATCTTGTGGGAAAGGAATAAAAGAAGATAGATAACCATTTCGCATGTTTTGGAGTAGACTCGGGATACTATTACTATTGAGGTGAGGAATAAAATTCTTCACAATTGTGTTGGTTTTCTTGACATAGGTAGGAAGATACCTAGCATCTTCTTGGGACCTTCTGCTCTTGTCTCTCCCCTCCCTAAATTGGTTGTATCATCTCTTACTCTTTATTTTGTTTCCCTCCCCCCTTTTTGTTGTATCATAGTTAGTTTTTTATGTTTTGTTTCTACCCTCTCTTTTTCTTATATCTCTAGTTTCTTTGACTTGTTTCTTCTCTCTCCTTCCTCCTTGGTTCTTGGTTCTATCTACCCCTATCTCTTAAGGCTTGTTTTTTTCCTTTTTCTCTTGGGTTGACTTTCTTTGGGTAGGGTATGTACCTTCAATTTTTTGAAAGGCTATGTCTGTTGCATTTGTTTTCTTTTCTGTTTTAATATATTTTCCATTCATCCAAAAAAAAATTAAATCTTAGCATTATTATCAACACTAAATACAGGATCTCGAAAGAAAATATCTTATAAGAGTTTTGGTTACAAAGCTTTTTGTTTTAGAAAATAAAGCAGTGAATGTCAAGAGAACATGGAAGTGTTACAATCAATAATAGCATCAGAGAATTTACAAATGTCGCCTCAAAATACCGATGTCCAACTCCAGTTCTCCTTCAGTGTTCCCGGCAATTTTTACATCAATGGTTTAAGAAGTTATTTGATTTTTCATGTCTCTTAAAATTACATAAAATAGATGTTAGTCTTGTTTATTTTGCCATAGAGCCATAATCCTCTTTAACATTTTTTTTATCCTTGGATAACCACTAATCATCATAGTAGTCCCTACTGCGAAAGATAATCTAACCACCAAGAAAATTTTGATCTTTATATTGATGTGACAATTTGGCTTACATCTGTTGGGGATTCTTTACCATATTAAACATATGAATAGCCCTATAGTGTTTAGAATACAAGAATCATCAACCTTTCATAAAAGATTAATCATAGGTGTAGTCCCTAAACCAAGAACAATAAAGTATCCCATCTTAAAATACATAACCATATAGATTTACCATATCTATAATAATCAATGGGACAACCATGACATGAACCATAAATGGGAATAAAGAAGTACCTGTGTCCCATGAACATAGATCATGAACCTCTGTCCTATGTGGTTAAACATTACTCCCATGAAGATGACAATGAACTACGCAAGTGGAGTCCTTCTACTGAGATCTTCTGCAGCCTCTTACTCTAGGGTTTCCTTTCTTTCTGTGCACTTGCTCTTGTGAGAAAGCCGTGCTCCCAAAACCAATAAGGCATTAAGTAAAAGTAATGGCTGCAGGGACCGTCAGTATTCTATTTATAATAGAATCCCTAAAACCCTATTCCACTCTCACAATGGAAAGAGCTAGGAGTTTCCTAATCAGAGTGGGTCTATAATTGCTTGGGCCCAATGGATCAATCGGTATCAGTTAAGCCCACATAAAAATCCTAACAACATCAACCAATTTTCCCCACTGAGTTCATATTGCCACATGCCAAGATAATATCTTGTGTTGCATTTGACGTATGATCATACAACAAATGCAATGACCATACATCAAATGCAAATAAGATATTTGCTTGACATATGGTAATGTGGTCCAAGTGTGAGAATGTTGGTTGATATGACCCAACATTAAGGACAATTTCTAAAATAGTGATTTAATAAATCCAAGAGTATAATTATCTTAATGGTAGATTGTTGCCAAAATTTAGGGATATGAGTCATATGACAACATGGGTTTTGGCCTTAAATATGAATTTATAGAGATAGGTCATCTAATCTTTGTATTAGAAAAAAGACTGAGAAGCCAAATAACATTGTTGTCCCAGAGGAATGCAGAACACCAGTAGATTATAGACAACAATGTCTGGAGACACGACTTTGGGACAAGAAGTAGGTGCTCCTCTATTATGTTAAATATGGCCCCAATGTTAATGACCACATATGGTATTAGAATATCCTTCAGATGCATTTTTCACTCTCAAAGAATTTTTTGGCAACTCATACTACATGCTAGAGTCAATAATGACAATGAAAAATTTACAATGTCAATGGCTAAGAAGTTATGTCAATTTGGAATGAAATCAGGACTGAGCCGAATTAACCAAATGAAGCTGAGCCAAATCAAATTCAATTCAATATCGGTTCTAGTTATGGTATTGTAATTCAGTTCGGTTTGATTCTGATTTTAGCTTACAACTGTCAATTTCAACCATAATCGAACCAAACAACTCATTAAGAAATTTTCCCATGTCATTTTTCAGTTATTTTAAATGGAAAAGGATTTTGAGAGAAAGCAATAGATGACAAACAAAATTCAAAAGCAAGATGATGTGAGTCATGAGACTATTGAGTAATGATTAATATAATACATAATATTATTAGTTTGAAAATTCAAATGCAACAAATTAAAAAAAAATTAAACTATCTAGGGAACCAAACTTGAGAGTGAGGATGCAATTCAAGAGAGGCAGCTGGGGTGATTCTCAATGGAGTATGTGTAGAGATGATGGTAACCCAGGAAACGAATTGGAATTATCGGCTCAGTTTGAGTACGCAATTTCAGAACCAACTTGATTCTCGGTTCGATTTTGGTTTACACAATCACCTTCTTGAAGTGAATCGAAAATCTGAAACCGAGTTAATTGATAAACTAGTTTTTTATGTCTTTTAAATTTACACTAAATATGGCCAGATTAGAATTTAGTAATAGACATATTTAGAGCTCCAAGAATGAAAGAAGCAGCCACCTTAGTGGATAAATGACACAATTTTAAAAAAAAATTAAAAATAAAAAAATCATTAATCAAAAAATTGATTAACATATAAGAAAATAATCGAAATAGAAAAAGACCATACAACGAGGTAAAAGGCTTTTTGAAATAATATTTAGATTTCATCCAAGATCAACTATCAAATCACAAACTCTATAAAAGTATGGATGCCTACAACTAGAAGAAGGCATACAAAAGCTTTGTAAAGTAGGCACCCAATGACCCTCCCCAATCTTAATATTAACATCATATCCAATACAAATGCAGACCATTTTTGAAGGTGGGATAAAATACTAGTTATGCTATTCCAAGTCCAAGAACCCTATTTTAACAAAATTATGCCATAAATATTTTTTTGTCAAATATGATAATTAGTAGAACTAGTTAGTAACATAGGCTAATTGTTGGAAGTATCTGGCGATGAAGATTGGTATTCACCGGTGGATTGAGTGGCTAACATCTTCTCGCGGTCGCAACCTAACACTTCTCCAAGATCTTTTGACCAGACCATATCATTTGGTGTCAATCTCCCTAAAAATGAGAGAAAATTCTGAGTCCTAAACCCGGATCTAGGTCATAACTCATTTTCTCTTCCCTTCACATTATCTATATAAGAAATGCAGGGGGGAAACTATTAAAAAGATGTAATGTTGTCAAATAATTAAAAAAATAATAATAGAGGACATTGTTGGTATCCTTATCATTTCCAATCATCACTGATGTACTCTCTCTGTTATTTAAAGATTGTTCATTTGATGTTGCTGGATTGGTTAATTACAAAATTGAGAATTTCAAAAATGGTTTAAAGCAGACTTGCTTTGCTATTTCTGTAAAAGAATTTGGATTGCGTGACTTTTAAGTATTTGCACTAACCAATGGATAAATTATTCAATTTTTAGTCTTTTTCTTTCGTTCTTTTCCCATCTAATATTTTGCCCAAAGATCATAGTTGGTTTTTAAATGTGCTTTTTTATGACCCTATATTTCTTTTGGAATCATCAACATCAGATTGCCTCTCAAAATCTTAATCCTGACCCTAGGAGTATTCTTCATAATGTTTCTAAGTGGGTTAAATGATATTTATTTATATGATTCAAAACATTCTCTCACTGAACCTTCACCTTGGCTGATCCCTCTTATATTAACTAGTCTATAATTTCATCTTCTTTTGAGTTGACCAACAATCTACCTGAGGGTCATGTAGTGTTGCCGGTAGCTGAGGACTATGATCTCTTTACTGATTAGATTGGATGGGTTTCGATTATTGTTTGGTATAATGGCTTTTTTTTTTTTTTTTTTTTTTGAAGGCAACATTGTAGCTATGGGATTGTTTTAGGTCCTTTTGAGTGTGGATAGATTGTTAAATATGTCTGAAACTGTTCTGTGGTCGGAACATGGATGATTGTATATATAGTTTGTTAAATGCTTGGTTAGGGAAGCTAGAACTGGTAGATTTAGAGTAATGATTACGGAGGATGTCCACTTCAGA
>NW_024870636.1:93218-126386 GCF_013358625.1 Macadamia integrifolia
GGGGTTGAGGGATATAAGGTGGAACAGACAAATGTTTGAACACATGACCTCCTACATCATAGGCTAGACAAATAGGTGGCAGCCTGACAATGCCATTGGACTACAAGCTCATTCCCCAAAAGTGACAAGTTAAGGGTACTGCTTTTTTTTTTTCCAGTAATAAAAGAACTATATTAATAACAAGGGAATCCCTAAAAATTTGTGTTTTTTCAGTGTAAGGTATAATTTTCCATTCCCTTCAACAATATCAAAGTCAAGAAGTTATGCCCTAACACTTATTTTGAAAATTACTAACAGCAAAAATATAAACAATATTAGAAATATAGATTATCTTTAACCTCAACAAGATTGGTGATCTGATTTGAACCACTAAAGAGGACTAGTAACAATGGATATATCAAATAAACTTGATGTTCGTTTTCCCTTTTTCCAATCTAGTTTTTTTAAAGAGCATAACCTCTCTTTATCGACTTCTAAGAAGCCATAGTTGTAGATCATATTTCAATTGAAACTTGATACATGAAGAAATTTGAATAAACTTGATGTTGGTTTGCCCTTTTTCCAATCTAGTTTTTTTAAAGAGCGTAACCTCTCTTTATCGACTTCTAAGAAGCCATAGTTGTAGATCATCTTTCAATTGAAACTTGATACATGAAGAAATTTGCAGATTTGGTGGGTGCAACTAAGGATGTGAATTTGTAACCGAAACTGAACTGATCCATTTACACCGAAATCGCAAAACCGTTTAGTAAATGGTGTGATTATGGTTTCAAGTTTCAGGACGATTAGCTAAACGGGTCGAGTCGATTTTAACCGCGGAACCCGTTGGTTTCAAACCGAATTGAAACCATTTAAACCGAACCATCTAAACCGTTTAAACCGTTTCGATCAATCCGTATAACAATTAAATAAAGAAGGGGCAGTAATCCGTATAACAATTAACAATTAAATTAAGTGTTCATCCTGCTTTGGTATGATTTATTGCAATTCAATTCAAGTTTAGGCTTTAAATCATGAACTTGTAATCCATATATATTACTATATTATTATGTTATCATAGATGTGGTGTTATAGCTGAACCACCTGTCATTTTAATATTTTATGCTGTAGAAAACTGGATTTGGATGTTATATGATATTAGTTCTAAATATTTGAGAAGGGTCATGCAAAGAAATAGCATTAGATTATCAAATTAAGACATTCCATCGTTAATATAGAATCTCTTATTTGTGGTTGCCAATTATTTTTTGATAAGCTTATGATCTTCAATTTAAAGATGGTTGCGAGTTATAACAAACCAATTATGAACCGTTTTACAAACCGTACAGAATAAATTGAAACCGAAATCGAAACAGTTTAAAACCGTGAAACCGACACCGTTTAAAAACCGTAGAAACCGAAACCGTTTACTAAACGGTCACGGTTTCAAAAAGTAGAATCGTTTAATAAATAGTGCAGTTAAGGTTTTAATCAAATAAATGTAAACCGAACCGATCCATACCGTTTAAACCGAAACCAAACCGATTAACACCCTTAGGTGCTACTCAGTGATATAGTGGTTGAAAAGGAATTGGCTGCCTTATTAACGACCATATAAAAAAAGTTGTAATCAAACACTACTGATTTGTAAAAGCAAAATAGAGCGATGAGATCACCCATTAAGATCTTTAAGTAACAAACAATGGAGGTAAAATATCATAATATGATAACCTTGTGCAAGGGAGAGTATAACATATTGCATGAATTCTTACTACTAAAATCCATAATTACTTCTTTTAATTGGAGAATTGCCTCAGATGGAAACTCCAGGATTATTACATTAACGACCTCGGGGGAAAAAAATGCCACAAGACTCCCTTAAATTTTATGTTACATACCCCTTCATAAATTACAACCCACCCCCAACCCCCCCCCCCCCCAACAAAAAAAAAAACCCAAATATACAATAACTGTTTGAACACTTCTGCTCAGAACCTAGGGCCCCATCACTGATGATGGCTCGGGGCATGCCCTAGTACTTTAGTTCATACAAAGAAATTTGGGTGCGGGATGGGGAAGGTGGAACCAAATGAGTTTGGCCCCCTCACTAAGTTACACATGCATGACATATATGACAGAATTCCAGCCGCGGAGGGGCAACTAGTGGGTGTAAATTCCCTGCTTGTCCATGATAACTTGTCCATGAGCCAAAATCTTAAACTCAACTATTTACTCTTGAAAACAAGTTATCAATCTCAATGATTGCATTAATGTGAGTTTGTGGAAACAGCATCTGCAGCATGGGAATTGAAGATGAAGTCTTGATCCTGGGCTTGATTTTCTCCACAGCAGACTTGACAACAAGATGAGGAGGCACCTCAAACCACTTAAGAAACCACGAAAGTAGCATGGTATTGATCATTCCTTCAGACTGCCAGTGTGGCCACCTACCTGAACTCAAATAATCATAAAGATCATCTTTCATTCTTTGAGAATAATTCAGAATCTCTTCCACACGCTTCCTGATAGATCCAATGAAGATAGATTGAAGAATGCTTCCTCTTGAAGTGCTCAACCTTCCATTGGTCAAAGCATCACCATAGGATAGTGCAAGCTGCAGGAAAAATAGTTCATGAACACACAGTGGCTTTTGGTATGCCAAGTACAGAAGCAACATATATTGGAGGATATCACCCTAGAAAGAAAAGAAAACCAGGTGTACACATAGCGAAGCCTGGATTTTCCTCCAGAGGGCTCAGCCAAGCAAAAGCAAGGATCGAGATGGGATGACTTGGGTTGGGTTTGCTAATACCAGACTCAATCCAATCCAAGTAGTTTAGTAATCAACCCTGAAAAAAAAAAAAAATATATATATATATATATATTCCAAACCAGTCCTACCCTTGAATCTTGGAAGTTCCTTTACAAGTATACGAGGTAATCAGGGTTGTATCTTAAAAAAAAGATGGGGAGTATGTCGGCATGCTGCCATTTTCTGGATCCAACCCTCAATTCGTTAAAGCTATCTAAAACTTAACCATATGATTGCAAATAAAAAAGGTCTCTTAACTAATGGGTTGTTCAAATCATTAAATATCACACCTCAATCATCAGCATTCCCCAAAATAAAAGGAAAACTGAAAAAGAATACGATTACCCACCAAACACAAGCACATATACTCGCGTTGAATCACAAAAATATATATGTAGTTCATGTTGATTTAACAAGGGAGAGGGGAAAGCTACTTCAAGTGGGACTTTTTTGCCGGTTGGGGGAGGGAGAGGTGCGGCGATGAAAACTCATCTGGATCATCATCAAAAAATTGAGATTCTCCTGGATGGTCTCACCATTTCTCTTTCATTGAGTTTATCTTGAGAGCAATAGGCCAATCATATATGTATCTGACCACATCCATTTGACACAACCCCTAAGAGGATCTTCAAATAGTATAGATCCATCCAGCATGTGCACCACATGTACAGTCATGCTCCTGGCAAATCACCCATTTCAATCTGCCAGACTAATTACATATCAGGGCCAGAGTTCCATCCTGGAACCCATTCATACATGCCTTTAATAATTGGCACATGACAGTTTGGTTGACATGTACAATAATCACCTATACATGGTTAAAATTTCTGACCAATTTGATATCCCAGTGTGTCATTATAGAGGTTTAAAACAAGTCAGGTCTACAAAGTGAACCAAACAGGAACCACACCCCGGTGGGGGTTGGGGGGGGGTGGTAACTCATACAAATGGTTGAGATAAGCCAGTAAATTTGAAAGTTGTCCGATCAGGAGGGCCCAAATCAATCCAATCATCAGCTAAGCAGGTAAGAAAGTGTCCACTGTACAACTGTGTTTGAAACATTTTTCCTATATAATATTCCCATGAAGAATAAAGCATGACGAAGGGACTAAGGAGACCAAAAAAGGGCTATGGAAAGTGCTCAATTTTCCCTTTTTACAGAGCTAACTCATATCACAAGAGGCTAAGATCTTTTAGTGTTGTAGGAGTTGCGGTTTTGGCACTCAAAAACGGTGTGGTGGTGAGTGCCCTGAGACACTATATAAGGTGGTTCAACACTGCATACATCTTAAATGTTAAATTCTAATATTTACACACAGGGGAAGGAACTGGTCAGGTCCTTTCAGATTCATGTCATGTTAGAGTTTTGTCGACCTAAACCCAACCCAGTTAATAGAATTTTTAAAAAACATGAACTGTTAACCCATCAACATGAACACAAATGAGTAACCGTCTATTATTCCTTGTGAGAAAACGGAGCATTATAAAATCATCAAATGTAAGCATCCCTTGACAATCCAAAATTGCCACATGGAAAATGATGTGGCAAACCCAACTGTTGGATAGATAGTGGATGGTCTGGACAGGCCACTTGTAAAACTTCAAGGAAATTTGACCATATGTCCCCTGGTGTATCTGCATGCATCCCCATGTATGTTCATGCATGCCCATGGGTCACAGCCCATAACCCTGGATTTTCATAGCTCTATTTGACATGTGAAAATCTCCATTTGGGTTCAAATTTGACACATGAGGAGGGGACCTGCCCCATTCAAAATACCATTTGGCAGAATTTTGGGCTGACCCGATAAGCTTATCTTGTCAAGCCAATCGGATATTCTTTGCTCTTATTGTTATTATTATTATTATCATAGCTGTCAAGGTGCCCAGGTGTGTTCCTGAGAGCTGGGAGACTCCATGACTTGGGTTATCTACAAAAGGCAAAACCGCCTTGGTGCCTAGGTGGTCACCATTTTGTATAAATCATTTTTTTAATTACATAAAACAATACTATTTCTAATAATCCTATTGGTTTATGGACATATTATCATGCAGGTAAGAACATGGAATCAATCATAAAGAAAATAAAAATAAAAGTAATAATAAAAAACAAAACAAAACAAAAGAGAAAATTGAAAAGAAGAATAGCAAAGACGCTTGAATTCATCCGTTATTCAGTTGTTCAGCATTACAACTCGGAGCTCTGAAAAGCATGACACCTCTGGTGGCAATTTTGATGGCACTTCCATTGGGAACTCCCAGAGCTTTTTCCCCCTCTTTTTTCTTCTGGTGCATTTCTTTGTTCTTCTTGTTAACATTTGCCTTTCTATTTCAACACCTATGCACTTTAATCAACCAATCTATCATTTTATATTGAACTTGGTTGCATATATTCTTTATTTGGTAGAGCATATCTTCTGTAATTTGTAATCTTTATTGCAGTATTGCTCCTTCCACATGCAAATTACTGATAATAGTTGCGTATTATAAATATTTTATTGTGTTCTTACATAGTACAAGGATATATGTTTATGAGGCATGCTGTTGGAAACTCATACTGTGATAAATTTAGTCTGTTCTTTCATACTAGGGCGCCTTATCACCCAAGCACTTAGGCGGCCCTCCAATGCCTTGGGTCTCCTAGGCACCTTGACAACCATGATTATTCTGATAATGCATTATTAATTTAAAATACATACGTAGTTAAAGCTTGATGCTTACCCACAATGGTTGTGGTGAGAATAGTTGTTAAAAGTATGAATGTACAAGTCATAGTACTATGGGCGAAAAGGCAAGCCTAGGTGACTAAGGGATGCTACTACCTAAAGAGGTGGGGTGGGGGTGGGGGTGGGGGGGTTGTGTAAAATATTAATTTTTTTAGATGGTTCACATAAAATATAGAATGTAATATTTTAAATTTATAAAATAACTAAATCTCACATCATTGGAGAATTAGAGGACCATCTTCTTCTTCTGATTCATCCTCTTCTTTTCTTTCTTCTCTTGTTGCAGCTCTGGAGGCAGCGATAGCAGAGCTGCTGCTTCCCTAGCCCTCCTCTTTCTGTTTCCTTCTTCATTTTTTTGTTCTCCCAATTTCAACCTTTTCTGCCCTTTTTTGGACCTTCTCCCCTGCTTTTTCATTTAAGGCGCCATGATAAAAAAGCGGCCAGCCACCTTGACCTTCCCAGACAGTTGTGACGCCTAGGCAATACCTTGACAACTATAGTATGAGTTTTTGGTCAACAAGGATTTGAGTCACCCTCCCTACAGTGCACAAATTTAACTTTCTAATATTGGCCAAATCATGATACTTAGGCTTGGGAGGTAATCAACCAAAGAAATGACCCTAGTCCATAACCTGTAACGAAGCTTCGAAAAAATGATTTGGGGTCCTTTGTACTGAAATTGCAATTTTAATGAAATTAATAAAAAATTCTTTGGTCCCCCCCCCCCCTTTGGGTCTCTTTTCCTCCATCTTGGCCTAGAACCACTCCCGTTGCTCCATCCCTAATGTTCCCTAACACAAGGTTGTTTGGTTTCACGGCCACAACCCTCGCCACAGCCTTACTGTCTGGAGAGCTCTCTCCATCTGCCTCCCTACCCAATCCTTCCTCATCTTTTACCACATTCTTGTCTCCCCTGCTTGCTGTCTTTGTTGGAATGGTATCGAAGATACCAATCATCTCTTCTTTGACTGCCCCTTCTCCTCTCGTATTTGGAAGTTTGTCCTCGCAAATGCTGGCTTGCCCAGAGAATCCCCCTCCCCTTTTAGAGAGAATGGAATTGGATTGATATGACCTTCTTTGGCAATTCTATTTGTGACTCGGCTGAAAGCTTGATTTCGGGGCTGCTATCTCCCATGTCTAGATGGAGCGTAACCTTCATAGATGGTCTTGCAACTCCAGATCTTTTGATAATATTTGGAAGGCCATCTACTTTGATGTCTCCTCCAAACTCCTCTCCCTTCCCTAGAGGCCAGTTGTGGACACCCCAAGGAAAAAGCTTATTGTTGTCTCTTGGGGCCTTCCTCAAGCTATTTTATTATCCCCTCCCCCGGCCCAATAAGGCTGTTTCATTCAGCTCCTCCAGTTTGTATATCCCTCCCCATTGTTTCCCTGTTTTATATATTATCTATTCATCCAAAAAAAAAAATAATCTCAAACACCAGAAATGACCAATAATATGTAGAAGGATGCTATGCACAACACCCGGTATATAGAATCCTTCTATTGTGTTCACAGATCAGTTTCCCATGTGATCTTTAAAATGTGTAGAGGATGTGATGTAAAGTGAACTATGGGCACATGCGATAAAATACTCAAAAAACATTGTAAATCAAACAATACAGATATCTCAAGATTGTACATAACTACATTCAGCTAAATCCAAATGTTCATAGAAAATGTGTATCAGAAGGAAATGTTGATTGCACATTAACAGCTATTCATCGTAAATATTAAAACAAACAAACACACATAAGAAACTAGTGAAGAAGGCAGAAACAGACTTAAGGCATTTGAAGGTATATATAATCAAAGAGTTTGCTAGCAAAACTAAAACTAAATAGGAGTAGAATCCAGCACATAATTGTCACAAAAAGTAATCATACGAACCTTTTCCCCACATTTTTTTCTTTTTTGCTTTTTTTCCTTTTTTTTTTGGGTCAGGAGGAGAGAGTTAGTTGGGGGAGACAATACAGTGGATGGAACTTGAGGTCCTGGAACATGGTGTCTACACCTACTAATTTAATGAATTGTGATGTAGTTGCAAGCCCATTGGAGGGAGAAATCCAGTACTTTTGTTTCACACTGCTAATTCAAGTTTCCACCATGGGAAGCCAGGTGGAGCCATAGTTTTTCACTTTTATGTGAAACATACAAATATAAAATATTAATGGGAAAATCATTACCTTCAGACTAGAGATAAATAGTGAGTCGCCTAGAATATCATTTCCACTGGTCACCTGCTCAGCCATTGATCCAAGTGTTGTGTATAATGAGACATAAACCTGCATCGTTTTCAGCCTTATCATTCATTGTCAATGGATTAAGAAATAGACTCCAGATGCCCAAGAAATGCAACAAACAAGAAGGGCCGTCCTAATAAGCTAAGCTCTCTGTCTTCTAAATTATTTAAGATGTGTATTACTCCAGCACGGCTCTCACACAGGCATATCAATTTAGATCTTTTATTTCTTCTAGCTATGTGATGCAAGCAAAGCTGGAGATGAACTAATAGAGTCCACCAATTGGGCGTTAGAAGTGGGAATTCGGAGGCCAACCTCAATTAGTTGTGCACTGCCAGAGCCCAAATAATTTATACTTAAGGAAAAAATGCATCCTTATATATATGGTAAGTCATTAGTTCTACTTAATGATAACATGGGTTAAAGCCTGCTAATATATATTTTAAAAGCTGGTAAATATATTGTATATATTACTAGTCTATGTTATATGTCTAATATACTTGGAAAAAATATATACAGAAAGGTTGGTCTGGCCGCTGCTCACTAAATGTCATGTTTCATATCAGCTAAAATACCTGTAAAAGAGCCGGTCTGTCCTTGGTCACACACTCAAATAGCACTTGCAAACAAAATTCCTGGAAATCAACATCAGATCTGCAAAAAGAATGTCTTAATATTTGAAAGAAAATCATCATGATGATGTGAAAAGAGAAGGCCACAAGAGAACCAATGATGTGAAACTGTTCGTTAATGATATATTAATTAAATTGGCTTAATGAATACACATGAATGCCCATGAAGATTTGGAAGAACAAAGCATAAGGTTGATCATCACATCATTACCATAGAGAACATACACTTGCAGAGAAGTAACAATAAAATACAGCACTTTGTAAGTTTTAACTACACACAAACAGGAGAAAATGAGATATTATGACAATAACAGAACATGAATCAGAACCTGTACATGAGGAAGAGAGAAAAGAGGAGACGAAAAGAATATGAGAGAATACGGCCCACAGTTTGAGTGAGAAGCAGAATACTCAAACTGTGGGTGGGGGGAGAGCTATTTATATTGACATAAAAGCAACAATTACAAATAGGTCCACAATTAAGGACTGACTTAAATGTAGACAGAAATAAGAAAGAAGAACATTACAATAATACCCCTAAAGAACCAACACACCTAAACACCTATAAAACTGACACCAACTTAACAGGCCCCTTCAAGCTGGAGCACTGATACCACTCATGGCTAGCTTGGAACACCCTTGGAGAAATACATTTCAAAACAAGGCTTTGGTAAACAAATCCGTAGTTCATTACTAGCACTGACAAATGGAGTGGAAATCAATTTCTTCAACACTGCATCCCGAACAAAATGAAAAATCCCACTTCAACATGTTGTCCATTAGTAGTATTACTTCCAATCTTTAATTGTACAGAAACCTTTTTCCCTGATCATTTTGCTTTTCAGAATCTAGTGACAAGGGCAAGGATTGGTTCTAGTAAGGTGCATAGTGGTTTGTATCTACTTGATGATAGACCCTCTTTAGGTCAGGCTCTTCAGACATTGTCTCCTTCAGTTTCTGAGTTACTACAGTGGCACCGTCAGTTGGGACATCCTCCTTTGGGGACATTAGTTAGGATTCTCCTTTCTTTTAAGCATTGTAATTTGAGTGATATTTTTTGTGTAGCCAGTGTTTTGGCTAAACAAACTCGAACCAGTTATTTTCCTTCAAATAATAAAAGTGCCACTCCTTAATCTGTTATTCACTCTAATATTTGGGCACCATCTCATGTCTAATCAACCTTTGGCTTCCCGTGGTTTATTTATTGAGTGCCATTATCGGAGTCCTTCAGTTTATATAATCCAGACCGAGGCCAAGGCTTTTGCATCCTTTCAACACTTTCATCGTATGGTGCAGACTTAGTTTAATGCTATTATGAAAGTCCTTGGCAGTGACAATGCTCGCGAGTACTTTAAGGGATCCTTTCGGTCATATCTTGCTACCTATGGGATGATTCAGCAGACCAATTGCGTCGACACTCCATGTCAAAATGGTGTGGCAGAACGGAAGAATCGCCATCTCTGTGAAATTGCTAGGTACCATATGTTTCAAATGCGCTTTCATTCCCAGTACTGGAGTAACGCAATTCTCACAGCAGCCTATCTGATAAATTGCTTGCCTTTTAGGATCCTTGGCTTTCATTCTCCTCTAGACCTTTCCAAGGGATCTGCGGCTTTCCCTGACTCAGTCAAGGTCTTTGGTCATGTCTTTTATGCTTGGGATCATCACTCCCATGGCAAGTTTGATCCTCATGGCATTTGGTGCATTTTCCTAGGATACTCAATTACTCAAAAGGGCTATCAGTGCTACCATCCATCACGACATTGTTTTTTCATTCGAGATGTCATTTTTAACGAGTTGACCTCCTATTACTTTGCGTCACCACTTTAGGGGGGAGCTTTCTTCCACAATTGATGATGTGTCGCCTCTTGCCTTTGCTATCCAACCACCTTCACCTCTTATCTATTCTAGCTAATGTCCCTGTTCAGTGGAAGATTTCTTCAGATGTTCCTTCAAGGGGAGACTGATGTAGTTCGGCCAGATCCAGAGATGTGTGCCAATGTTCGTAGAAAGAAGAACCAGACCACCGCTAATCTACCAAGCCATTTCTCACATCTTGATCCTGATCAGGTTCCCTCAGACTAGTAGATCTATTCCCTCTACTGATGCTGATGTTAGTCTTGAGTTACCTATTTCTACCCGCAATGGTACTCATTCGTATACTTTACATCCTATTGCTATAACTTACTCTCTCCCTCCTACTTTAGTTTTGTGTTCTCTCTATCTCCTGTCCCTATTCCTCGGACTTGGCAGGAAGCTATTGTGGAACCACATGGCAGGTAGCAATAGTTAAAGAGACGCAAGCATTGAAGAAAAATGACACGTGGATCTTGTTTATCTTCCTTCACAGAAAAAGGCAGTTGGGTGCAAGTGGGTCTTCACCGTTAAACAGAGGGCTGATGGTACAGTGGACCGTCATAAATCCAGGCTTGACGCCAAGGGCTTTATGCACCAATGGCAAGATGAACACTATCTGTATTATCTTATCCTGTGTTGTGAACCTAAACTAGGACCTCCAGCAACTAGATGTGAAAAACACATTCCTTCATGGGTAAATCAAGGAGGAGGTGTATATGGACATTCCTCCTGGCTTTGCGTGCTCTAAAACTCATGGGAAGGTGTGCAAACTGAAGTATGCTTTATATGGGCTGAAGCAGTCACCACGTGCCTGGTTTGTGTGCTTCCAAAAGGCCACAATTATTGCATACTACTCTCAGAGCAATGCTGACCACACATTGTTCATCGAACGCACAGACAGAAAGATTATGTATTGATTGTGTATGTTAATGATATCATCATCACAGGTGATGACACTGAAGAAATTTCTCTCCTCAAGTTATATCTGGCCAAGGAATTTGAGATTAAGGATTTGGGACAGCTTCGCTACTTTCTGGGCTTTGAAGTTTCAAGTCCTCTCATGGCATTTACTTATCTCAGAGGATGTATGTGCTAGATCTCCTCTCTAAGACTGATATGTTGGGACGCAAGCCGACTGATACCCCCAGTGCCAACTCTCACTTAGTAAGCAAGAGCAGTGATCCAATGGATAAAGGACAATATCAGAGATTACTTGGGCGATTGATCTACATTTCTCATACTCGTCTTGACATCACTTATGCCATCCTCCGTTACTTGAAGTCTGTCCCAGGTCGCATCTCTCATATCAATCACCTTTAAGTAGAGGCCTTCACAGATGCCAACTAGGCAGGTTCTCCTGTTGATAGGCTATGGCAGTTGTTGGAGACAACTTTGTTACCAGGAGAAGAAGCAGGCTATTGTGGCTCGATCGCGTGTTGAAACAGAGTTCCGTGCAATGGCTCAAGGAATCTCTGAACTCCTATGGCTCCATAGCTTGCTCACTGATTTGGCTGCCCCGTTACTCTTCGTATGCAGCTTTATTGTGACAGTAAGTCAGCAATTAGCATTGCACACAACCCAGTCCAGCATGATAAGACTAAACAAGTGGAGACTGATCATCACTTCATCAAGGAAAATATGGATTCAGGTCTTATCAATGTGCCCTTTGTTCCTAGTAATGGACAACTAGCCGATCTGTTTACGAAAGGTCTTAGTAGCAAGATGTTTCATCCTATTATTTTGCAAGTTGGGCATATGTGATATCTATGCACCAACTTCAGGGGCAGTGTTGTAAAATGGGTACAAGGGTAGAATTGTCTTATAGGGGTATTTTGGTCTTGTATTGATTCTAGATTTTTTTTCCTCCATATCATAAATAAAGTTGGCATGTGTCCATTAAACACAAATCATTCATTCAAGCCAACATGATCTAATTCGGCATTCAAAATCCTAGGCAGGTCAAGTGGTTTAGCCAAGATCTTTACCAGACCAAAACTGACTCAGCCAAATCTGATTTGTAACTTAGAAAAAAAAGGCCAACTAATGGCATCGGGATCAGGTCCAGGTTAGAGAACAATCCAAAAAGAACTCCACTCTGATTTTAAGGAATGCCGCATCTGCACCAAAGATGCCTGATTGCTGGAGGAAATTTCACCACTCCAGAGGCAGATTTAGAAGTCGAAATTTCTGTTCCAGAAAATGATCTCAACATCGCAGTACCTCAGGATTTGTGGATGATGAGTCCATCCATAAAAATGCATCTGAAGGCTGCATGAAACACACAGGTGTGCATATAGAAGAGACAGTTGTTCAGTTGAGGAGTGAGCACAGCTCCCAAATCAAGGAGAAAGGAGTTCGCTCTCAGGAATTGAAATCTGTTGAGAGTTGCTGGAACGAAATCAGCGTCGGTGGGTAACCAAATTAAAAAGGAAGCAGACATATCAACCCAGATATGTAAGAGATTTAAAATTTTCCAGCGACGAGAATTTATGGATATAATTTTTGTACTGCATAAACCAGAAATTGATGCGGGAATGGAACTCAATTATTGAAATTAAGACCCAAAACTGGGAGTTCCAAAAAAGTACAAGGGTTGTTTCACGGGACTAGATGAAATGCCCAAAATACCTCCAAAAGAACAGATTAGAGGGTGAAAGCATCAGCCCAGCCCTTGCACAAAAGGCCGCATAAAAGATATGATTAAACAAGAGGTAAGAAAAAAGTAAACAAATTTGATTTTAGGAGGATAGATCATAGTTGTCAAAGCAACTAGATAACCCAAGGCATTGAAGGGATGGGCCTAGGCAACAAGGCACCTGCTTAGACATTGCCTAGGCACCCTAGGTTCCAGTATATGACTACGGAATATAGCAATGAAAATTTTATATAGTTATGTGGGACATTTTATATATTGGGGGTCAACCATAAATAAAGAAGGTGACATAAAGGATGATGTTACACAGAGAATTAAAGTGGGAAGGATGAAGTGGAGATAAGGTTTAAGATCTCGCTCTCGCCCCCCATCTCACTAATCCAAAAAAGAGAGATCTCGCCAGATCTCACCGAGATCATGTATTTTTTTCCCGGTTGACTCAGTGGTTGGTCTCGGTGACTATATGGTCTTTGTAGCCCCTGAAAGTTGGTATTTACTCTATTCTAGGCCTTCTAAACACAGTGGAAGCATCAATTTTTTAAAAATCAAACCTCAAATTGTACTTTGACTTCGTACCCTATGTAAGTAGTCTCCGATTCTTCGGACCTTAGGCTAGTATGCTGTATTCCACAATCCAGATTCCATAATCAACACATGACACAACATAATCATAAAATTTATAATACATCATACATAAAAAAAAGTAACTACAAATGTATATGAGGAGGTAATATTCTCTACTCTTTAAGCTTCAATGCGTGTAAGAATGAAGATCCTCAAGCAAAAGCACCAAAATCCTCACTCCTTAGTGTTTTCTCTTCCAAAATGTAGAGAGAGAGAGGCGAGATTTGGCGAGATCTTGATATCTCGATTGAGTTTTTGTACAATTTATATCTCGCCATGCATATCGTCTCGCCGTTTTGAAAAAACGAGATATAAGCGAGATCTTGTTGTTGAGATCTTGAACCATGAGTGGAGAGGTACGACCGAAGTGCTATGTGACCAACATATTCCTTTAAAGCTTAAAGGGAAGTTTTAAAGGACTGTTATACGACCGGCTATGATATATGGGGCCAAATGTTGGGCAGTAAAGAAATTTCATGTAGAGAAGTTATGTGTAGTAGAGATGAGGATGTTACGATGGATGTGCAGAAAAAACAGAAAGGATAAAGGAATGCGCACATTAGAGCTGATTTGGTAGTGGCCCGATTAATGACAAGCTCCGAGAAAGTCCTTTGAGGTGATATGGTCATGTTCGATGCAGGCCTGAGGATGCGCCAATAAAGAGGAGTGATATGATAACGATTGAATGATCTAAAAGATCTAGGGGCAAGCCAAAAATGACCATAGGAGAAGTAGTGAGAAATGGCATGCATAGTCTAGGTCTTGTCCCAAGTTTGACCTCAGATAGAGCCTATTGAAGGGCAATGATCCATGTATCCCCCATTTAGCTGTGTTACAAACCAGAATATAAGTAACCAAACCAAGAGAAAACAAAGAGAAAGAAAGAGAGAGAGAGAAAGAAGAAGAAAAGGAGATAAAGAGAGACCACCGAACTTGTGTGTTGGAGGCAGCCTGTGAATGGTTAGGGAAAATAGTGTCCCATCGCAAGCTGCTCCACATCTATATATAAATCCAAATTAGAGGTGTAAGTTAGGGGACAGAAATACACCAATCTGACTTATTACAATAAGTAAAGAGAAAATAAAATAAAAATGGCAGAGTACTAAGCCCTATAGGATAGAATTGCCCCCAGAGCTTTGACACTCCCCCTCAAGCTGGAGGATACAGATCACGCATGCTCAGCTTGGTACAACAATGATGAAAACTAGGAGCACAAGGACTTAGTTAATATATCTACTAGTTGATCTGATGACGAAACAAATGGAGCCTCAACCAGCTTCTTCAACACAGCATCTCGAACAAAATGACAATCCACCTTCAACGTGTTATGTTCATGATAGATTGGATTACTGGCAATATATATAGCTGGTTGGTTGTCACAATACATCTTCATAGGAGTAGGCACAGGAAAACCCATCCTAAGAAGAAGAGACCTGAGCCACATTAGCTCAGAAGTAGTATGAGCCATGGCCCTGTACTATGCTTCAGCAATTGACCGGGTAATTGTCGTTTGTTTCTTGCTCCGCCAAGTGACCAAATTACCTCCAACAAACATAACGAAGAATACGAATAGTTGCATCCAAATGAACTTTCTGAGGAGACTACATGAACTGACTGAGAACTTCAATTGCAAAGGAAATGCCAAGCCTAGTAATCGTAAGATATATCAGTTTCCCTACCAGGCTCCTGTATTGATGAACATCTATAGGGGATCACCATCATCAACACCAAACTTTTGATGAAGTTCCATTGGAATACCCATTGGCTTGGATGCAAGCATTCCAGTATCAGATGAGAGATCTAATACATACTTTCTTTGAGATAGATTGATGCCTTTCTTGCTTCATACAACCTCAAATACCAAGAAAAAAATGGAGAACAAACACTGATTTATCGCAATTAGCACGATGAAAAACCACAAGATATCATTATAGTACTAAACTTGTTAAATCATGCTCTGGGCAACTTCTTGAGACCATAAATAGTCTTACGCAACCTGCAAACATGAGTACTATCCTCCCCCTAAGCAAGATAACCTGGAAGTTGCTCCATATAAACCTCCTTAGTCAAATCATCAT
The DNA here is from genome assembly GCF_013358625.1 of Macadamia integrifolia. Classification (NCBI taxonomy): domain Eukaryota; kingdom Viridiplantae; phylum Streptophyta; class Magnoliopsida; order Proteales; family Proteaceae; genus Macadamia; species Macadamia integrifolia. The sequence goes on from NW_024870636.1 coordinate 108,820, forward strand.
AACGAAAAGCATTCTTAATGTCTAACTAACATAGTGGCCAATCAAGGTTAATAGCCAGAGAAATAATTAAGAGAACAGAATTCAGCCGTGCAACTAGAGAAAAAGTCTCAAAATAGTCAACTCCATATATCCGAGTATAGCCCTTGGTAACTAGACGGGCCTTGAGCCGCTCAACAAAGCCATCAGGTAGGTACTTAATAGTGTAAACCCAACAACACTTACCAGGTCCTTACCAGGAAGCAGATAAACCAAACTCCAAGTGTAATGGGTCAAAAGAGCATCCATTTCTAAACCCATGGAAGCCTTCTAGGCAGGAAGACAGAGGGCCTTAGAGAGATGCTTGGGTATAGTAGAGGCAGATAATGACATAGCAAGATTATGAACAAAAGAAGGAAGATGGGACAGAAAAACAAACTTATCGATAGGATACACAACCATAGATTTTTTAGAACGAGAACATGTACCTTTACGCAATGCGATTGGTAAGTCAGAAGGCAATGAAGGAGGTGGAGCTTCACCAGAGGAAGAAGCCGGTAGAGGTGGTGAAACTGTGGGAGCAGTAGGAACCTCATCCTATTGCACTTCCTTGTTCCTGCGCTGATTTACTTATAAAGGTGGTGTAGGCTGAACACTAAGAGCATCAGGAATGGGACTAAAGGAGGAATAAGAGGAGCAATAACATTATGCTAGTCAACCTCAGAGTAGGAAAGAGATGGAAAGAAGTAAGAACTTCCCTCAAAGAAGGTGACATCAGCACACACAAAATACCTATGGGAGACAGGATCATAACATCGATACCCTTTCTGGTTACAAGAATAACCTAGGAAAAAAATAGTAGACCTAGGGGACAACTTATCAGAAGATAACTGTAGGTTATGTACGAAGCAAACACACCCAAAAACACAGGGAGGAAAACAAAGAGAGATGCACTTGGAAAAACAATAGAGAACAAAGACTTCTTGTCAAAAACAAATGATGGTATACGATTAATCAAATAACATACAGTTGCTTTGGGACATGCATATGGAACATGATAGCACAGGCAACCTTTAGAAGGTGTCTCTTTTTCCGTTCCACCACTCCATTTTGTTGAGGAGTGTAGGAACAACCGGTCTAGTGAATCATACCATGGGTAGCACAAAATTCAAAAATATCATGTTGAACATATTCCAAAGCATTGTCAAAGCAAAAAAATTTAATAGAAGTGCCAAATTGGGTCTTTATTTCATTATAAAATATTTTGAAAATTGAAAAAAAACTTTGAACGATCCTTCAAGAGGTACAAGTCTACAACCATATGAGACGGAATCGTTCACAAAAGTAACAAAATACATAAAGCCATGCTTGTTCGTGACACAACAAGGACCACCTATGTCCAAATGGACCAAAGAAAATAAAGAAAAAACTACAAGCCACAAAATGAGAAGGAAAAGACACAATGGTGCTTTCCTAACTCACAGGCTTCACACTCTAACCTAGACACTAACTTGAAAGTAGGAAACAACAACTTTAACCTAGGTAAAGACAAATGACCTAAACGATAATGCCACCAAAAGGGAGTCACAGCACCAACAGAGTGAGCAGCAACAGAAGCAGGTACATCACAATTAAGGTAGTACAGTCATTCCTTTTCAAGGCCTCCACCAATCATCTTCCTCATATGAAGATCCTAAAAGACACAATGAGTGGGGAAAAATGGCACAAAAATTCAAAGATTTTCTAAGTTGACTAACAAACAGAAGGCTTAGTAGAAACTGAGGAACATATAACACAGAGGAAAGACTAAAACTGTACCATAACTAGAGAATGGGGCAGAAAACCCATTAAAGTATAACAAATGAGGAATGAGAATGATTATTAAAAGATGTAAACAAGGAAGACTTACCAGTCATATGGGCAGAGGCCCCGAAGTCAATGATCCAGGGAGGAGAAGTAGCAGTAAAAAAAGCAAGTGTACCTGCATGAGCTAAAGTAGTAGAGGAAGGCCCGGAAGATGTACCAGTGGATGCCTCAAGACTTTGCAACCATTGTAATATCTGAGTAATATCATCACGTGAAGGAGTAGAAGAGAAATTGCCACCCGGAAAGGGTCTTGGTGTAGAATCACCAGTAGATACTGTATCAGTACCACCATTAGACACTGCATGATTGGCCAATTGGGTCGTCCATTCTAGTTTGCCATGCTTAGCCCAATATGTATCAATCGTATGGTTGGGTTTCCCACAATGAGTGCATTGTCAATTGGCACGGTCTCCAGTCCTTGACCACCATGACCACGACCTCCCCTAGTGCCACGACCACGACCACGACCAAGACCACGACCACGACCAGCAGTAAAAGCAGAGATATCCTTGGAGGAGGTGTCAAATTTACCAGGAGAAGCAATTCGTTGAAGACGAGAGAAGGTATCATTGTATCAGCAAGTGTGGGTACACTCTTGCCAGCAATCATGTGACCCTTGACATTCTTCAGATTAGAGTTCAGACCAGCAAGAAACTTGAATATAAAGAATTCATTGAGCCTTGAGTTTATCTATATCAGTGGTGAGAGGCTAAAACACATTCAATTCCTCAACCAAGCCTTTGAAAACATTGTAGTAGTCTTAAAGAGACTTATTTGATTGCAAGAGCTGAAACAACTTCTCATATAGGTCATAAACACGGTTCATGTTCTTCTCCTGAGAATATGTATCTTTCCAATCATCCCAAACACTCTTGGCAGTGTTGTGGAACATAACATTGTCAACTATATCAACATGTTATTCCATAGCCGTATCAGAGTAATGGCATTCTCTTTCATCCAGTCACTGTAGCTACCATCAATAGTAGAAGGAGTATCAGATGTAAGGTACTTAAGTTTATCTCATGTCATGATATAAACTTTCACAGCCTGAGCCCATAGTAAATAGTTGTAACTTCCTTTGAGCTTACTAGAAGTGATAGTCACATCCACTGAATCTGAAGAATGTGTAGTGGTAGTAGGATTGGTAGACTTGTTGATTTAGATCCACACTTTGGGAGGATTTATCAGAGGAAGAAAGGCCGAGCCAAGACGGGCCTATTGATCCATACTTAAGTCCACTTGAGTGGCTAAGTTAGTAATTAGAAATAAGGGCCCACTGGGCCCATCGATTATAATGTCCTATAGGGACTATTAGTTAATTAGTCCTACTCCATGTTGGAGTTATAACTTATAAGTCTAGTCCTAGTTGTACTAGGAGTGTCTAGTCCTATTTAGAAACTAGCTCCTAATTATGTTATGATTGTTATTCTGCCCTCTTTAAATAGAGTAACCTATGTACTCATAATTTCAGATTTGAATAAAGATAGTTTGCAATCAATTGCTTAGAGCAGCTAGGATAGTTGTGGGTGAGAAGCCCAAGCTGAGATAGCCACTCCTCTCCCACTTTTCCCTTGTTTCTTCTTTATTTTCTGCATTCAATTTCCGTTCTTAATTGCTATTACTGGAGATTACCCAAGAGAGTACTAATTCTGTCCAGCCCCAATCATCCTCAATTGATCAGCCAAGGAAGACCTGAACTGAAGACCAATCGGCCTCAAGGATCTCCTCCACTTATCTGCCAGGTATTAAAAGGGGCTGTTCTACATCACTAGTGAATCAATCGATCCCTCTTTAAAGAACCATTCAAGTCTGCCAGTAGATGTTCTGCAGAATCTTGAAGTTTTCTCTCCTAGGTCAAAAAATCAAGAAAGCTTGTAACGTCACAGCTAGCCATCAAAATCTCCTCAACTTTGGAGGTTTTTGTACCCTCCCAGGGAATTTCCTTAGACCAGCTTTGTAGCTCCATTACCCTCCCAGGGACTTTCCTTCGACCAGCTTTGCAGCTCCATTGGAGCCACACAGGTCTAGCAGCCCTTCTTTCTCTCGTTCCCAACCGCAGGCTTTTTTCTTTCATATTGACTTATGTTTGGGGTGGGTTTTAGTACTTTGTTAAGTTCTTTGGGGGTTCTTTGCTAGTTATCTTGTTTGGGGTTATACATTGTGGGGGTTAGCTTCTTGTAATCTACTCCTACATTACTTGTTATCAGCCATAGCAACAAGTACCAAGGTGGCTAGCAATAACAGAGGAAGTAAAACCAATCCCAAGAGAAAAATCGATTAGGGTTTCAGGGTTTTGAAACCACCCAAAATCGATAGGTAATAGACTAGTAGCACAGAGTCCAAATAGTCAACTATTAATCATACCAGATTGATGGTAGATTAGAGATGGAAGAACAAACCAATAGTAGGTAATCTCCCAAGTAGCCGAGATGACCATAAATTAGTCCCACCAAGAAATCGATTCTTAGGGTTTTGATGTGGCATCAACCAAAGGAGACTAATCCTTGTAGAGTTATTTAACAAACGATTATATGTCAAGAATACCAGCAACCACACACATCAACCAAATAGAAGCACCACAATTGACTTAGGGAAAAAACCCTAAAAGTTATTGATTCTTTCATGGGGTATCAACCAAGGGAGCACAAATCCTTGTAGAGTTATTTACCAGACAATATAAGGCAAGAAGGCCAGCAACCACAGTAGAAGTACCAAATATATCCCACAAAGTAGCCGTAGACATCAACCAAATAGAAGCACCACAATTAATTTAGGGGAAAAACCCTAAAAGTAATCGATTCTTTGACGGACATCAACCAAGGGAGCACAAATCCTTGTAGAGTTATTTACCAGACTTTTTTTTTTTTTGGATGAATAAATATATATATTAACCCAAGAAGAAAAAATATACAAGGGAAATAAGAGGGGGGGAAGAAGGCACACTGCCAGCTAAGGGAACAAGCCCATATAAAAAAAGGATGAAACCTCTAATGGATACAAGCCCTCATGGGGAAGCGGGGGAGAATGGTAGATAGAAGGTTCCATGAGTCAATAATGAGCCTGTTCCTAGGAGAATTAGGGATTGGCCGATGCGGGAGGGAAGCAACTTTGGTGGAGACCTCAAAGGAGATGGCTATCCAAATCTTTTCAAATGAGCGGGAGTTGGACATCCATCTACGAAGGTTCCTCTCCATCCAAATATGATTGATGGTGGCACAAAAGGCTAGCTTCCCAACGATGTCACAAATGGTGGGGCTGTGAAAGGTTATGTCTATCCATAGCCATTCTCTACTGAGAGGGAGAACTCTTCTATTGGAGGGCCAATAGCGAGAAAGAACTTTCTTCCAGATGGAAGAGGAGAAGGGGCAGGAGAAAAAGAGATGATCAATATCTTCAGTTCCTCTCTAACAAAGGCAGTAAGAGGGGGGAAAAGAAATGTGGCGGTGGATGAGGCAAGACTGCGTAGGAAGGCAGTTGGTGAGACCCAGCCAAATTGTGAAGTTGTGGCAAGGTATGTGGCCTTTGAACCAAAGGACTTTATACCATATAGTTGGCTTGGCTTTAGTCCTAACAAAGTTCCAGACCGAGGAAGAGTTGAACGTCTTGGAAGGTGAAGGATTCCAGAGAATGGAGTCCTCCCTCTCTCTATGCCTGGGGCGAAAAGTAGGAAGAGAGGTCCAAATGTAGTTAAGAGAAGGAGGAAGGGGAGACGGGGCCCATCCATCATTGAGGAGGACGGAAGAGACAAGAGCCAACCTATCCAACCCCATGGAGTAAACAGTTCTAGGACTAAGAAGGTGAAGGAGGACTCCTGAAGGGTGCCAGGGATCCAACCAAAGAGAGGTAGAGGCTCCGTTCCCAATGGAATAGGAGATAGCCTCTAGCGCCAAAGGTCTTAGGCGAAGAATGCTCCACCAAACCCAAGAGGAGTTTGGACCCGGGACAGTGGACTAAATGGAGTTGGATTTGAGAAGGTATGAGTGGACCCACGAGACCCAAATACTACTCTTTTTTGAAGCAATTCTCCAGATCAGCTTAAGGATACCAGCTGTGTTCATGTCTTTAATGCACCTGAGCTAAGACCTCCCTCAGCCTTGGGGAGGCAGACAGAACTCCAGCTGGCTGGCCGGCTGGAGGAATATGGAAGAATCAGATCCTTTCCAGAGAAAGGAGCTGATAAGAGACTCAATAGCTTTGATGGTAGGGGAGGAAGAACAAAGATCCCAGACCAACAGAGGTAAATGGATTGGAGCACAGATCTGGAGAGTTCGAGATGACCCACATAGTACAGCAGCTTACTCTTCCACAGCTGATGTCGTTTCCTCAAGAGGTCCAAGATAAGGGTGCAATGATGGGTAGAGAGCCTGGCAGGAATGAGGGGGAGACCAAGGTACTTAACGGGAAGGGTTCCGAGGGAGAAACCCGTTATATCAAGAAGTCGGGCTTTCAGAGATTCAGAGATCCCAGAGGTAAAGAGAGGATATTTAAGAATATTAGTGCTAAAAGCTGAGAGGCGCTCGAAGAGGCGAAGAGAGAACATGATGTAGGAGATAGAGGTGGGATTAGCTTTAGAGAAGATCATAAGATCGTCGACGAAAGCAAGATGGGTAAGGGAAAGGGATTTACATTTGGGAATGGGGGAGATAATGTGGAGATCAGTGGAAGATTGGATGGATTTGGAGAGAACATCGAGGCCAAGGGAGAATAGGAAGGGGGATATGGGATAGCCTTGGTGGATTCCCACAGAGGGAAAGAAGCCTGCAGGGCTACCATTTACTAGAACAGAGAATCTAGAGGTGGAAATGCACGCATAGATCAATCGGACAAAATTTGGCGGAAAGGACATTTGGAGGAGGTTGTCACAAAGGAAATCCAAGTGGACAGAATCAAAGGCTTTGTGGATATCAATCTGAAGGAGAGCAGCTGAGCCATGGGATTTACACTCAAAGCCACGAACAATTTCATTGCACAAATGATATTGTTAGCAATGCTCCTCCCAGAGATAAAGGCAGATTGGTTTTGACTGACAAAGGAGTCAATGACCTTTTGAATGCGGAGAGACAGGATTTTGGCAATGAACTTGTAGATCAAGTTACAGAGGGAAATGGGTCGAAAGTCTTGCATGGAGGAGAAACCTTCAAATTTAGGAATTAGGCAAAGGAAAGTGTGATTTACACCACTGATTTGGCTAGGGTCGAAGAAGAAGCTCTTGATTGCCTGGATGAGGTCATCTTTAATGATGTCCCAACAGAAGGTGAAGAAACTCATGCTAAACCCATCACGCCCAGGAGCTTTGTTGGCTTTGTGGGATAGGACAGCAGAGGTGATTTCTTCATTAGAGGGGATGGATTGGAGAGATGGGATGAGATGCTCTGGGATGAATTTATTTATCAGGGAAGGATGGGGAGCAGGAGGGTGGCGGGGGGTGGAGGGATTAAAATGCTGTGAGAAGTAGGAGGCCTCAACTTCGATCTCCTCAAGGAAGCGAAGCACGGATCCATTCCTGGAGGAGAGGAAGGAGATGGAGTTGGCATTGGTTCGACCTTTGATAGAACGATGGAAGAAAGCACTGTTAGACTTAATACGGGACTTCTGCTCAAGAAAGCTTTCTTCTTGGGAGAGGAGAAGGGAAAGCTCCAAGAAGAGGGACTTCTCTTCTCCAGCAAGGGAAAAATTAAGGGGATCTAGCTGAAGTCTAGATTGAATGATTTCCAAATTAGATTTGCAGGAGGCGGTTCTATCAGAGATGTTGCCGAAGTATTGAGAGTTCCAAAGCTTAAGGGCAACCTTGACGTTTCTAAGCTTCCTGGAAAAGGAGATGAGCGGGGAGGAAAAGGCGTGCACAGGAATGCACCAAGCCTCATGAACCAGGGGAATGAAGTCCTTGTAAAGGGACCACATGTCGAAGAATTTGAAGGGTTTGGGACCGAAAGAGGCGGAAGGGCGGACCAGGAGAGATATGGGGCAATGATTGGATATGGTGGGAAAATCAAAAGACACGTGGGAGGAGGGAAAGGAATCAAGCCAAGCTCCATTCACAAGAACCTTGTCGAGATTGCACGCAATACGGTCAGGGCCACTATGACGATTGTTCCAAGTGAACTTGGAGCCAAACCAGCGGAGATCATTCATGCCGATGTCTTCAAGACACTCGTTGAAGGCATCAACAGAGAGGTCAATATGATAGCCAACAACTTTTCCATGGCCAAATCTAACAATATTAAAGTCGCCGGCAAGACCCTAGGGGGAGGAGTCAACAGACAGGGATAAGGATCGGAGCACATTCCAGAGGGGGAGCCTCGCAAATGAGCAGTTGAGGGCATACAAGATGGTGAGAAAGCATCTATTGGCCCCCAAGGAATCAGAAATGGAGAGATGGATATGCTAGGATGAGGCACCAAAGGAAGAGATATTAAGGAGAAGAGGGTCCCAAAGAATCCAAATTCGACCATTGGGGCAATTTGCATAGTTGGCCAGGAAAGACCAAGGAGCGATGGAGGAGGCAATGCGAGAAGCATTTGGCTCAAGGACTCTAGTTTCCAGAAGACAACAAAGGGGGGCATGGGAGGATTTAGATGCATGCTTTGTTGAGGAGTTATGCCCTCGGACATTCCAAATGGACTCGGGGATCATTTGGAGGGAGATGATGGTGGGATCAGATGGTCCTCGGAGCAGGAGGAATGCCGCTGGCCAGCAGTAGAAGAGCTTCTTTTGCGGTGATGGTATTCACGAATGGGAGATGGGTGAGAAAGGCCAGTCTTCTGGTTTGAGGCCTGGACAGAGGTGTTCAGGGGTCTCGAGCTGGCCTTTGAGAGATTAGCAGCTTTTTGGTTTTAGGGGGCATTTAGATTTGGAGGGGTTCAAAGGGGCTTTTAGGAGCTGGGTGGATGACAAACAGGGAGCAGACATTGGATCAGACAATTATAAGGCAAGAAGACCAGCAACCGTCAGTAGTAGATCATCAAAATGATCAAACAGACAATATAGAAGCACTCCATCAATGTAAGGGAGGCTTAATGCATAGTATAGGCAGCAATAGGTGGCCGCACACTACAAGAGTGTGGAACAAGAATTGAAATCAGCAGAAAGGAGAAGGAAAACCCTTGATCTGATTACTGAGGCTCTGATACCATGTTACAGACCAGAATCTAAGTAACCAAACCAAGAGAAAACAAAGAGAAAGAGAGAGAAAGAAGAAGAAAAGGAGAGAAAGAGAAACCACCAAACTTGTGTGCTAGAGGCAGCCTGTGACAGTGAAAATTGTGTCCAATCGCAGACTGCCCCACATCTATATATAATTCAAAATATGGTGTAAGTTAGGGGACAGAAATACCCTTAACCTACTTATTTCAATAAGTAAAGAGAAAATAAAATAAATAGGGCAGAATACTAAGCCCTATACGACAAAATCGCCCCTAGAACTTTACCAAGCTGAGTTACTCCTAACTTGCTGGGATGCGCCTCTTTCCTCTTACTTTCATCTCTCAGCCATCTCTTTAACATTTCCTATTTTCTTATTTTCTTCATTCCTCCATTTTTGTTTGGACCTCAGTTTTTTTCCTACTTTGTTTTTGCACGGATCCTTGTAGCCGACCCCACTAAGTTGGGATAAGGCTGAGTTTGTTGTTGTTGTTATGCTTATATGGGACATAGAAGCAATATCAATGCAATGTGATAAAATTATGCTAGTAATGACTTAATGAGAAGCTCGACATAAAATAAACAAAGTATAGGATATAATATAACCATATTCATCGAAAAACAAACCAATTAGCATAAATCAAAGTAAACTTTTGAAGTTTTAATAAGGCATTCTGTCATCTTCGACCCAAGAAAGAGCCTAGACACCTAGGCAATGCCTTGACAATTATGGGATAGATGCTTAGGTCAGTTGAAAGATCTACAGACATTTCTCTGTTTCTTGTTTGGAGTTTATGAGAAACATAAAGAGATGCACAGTTTCTATTTTCTCATTGATCTCGGATACAATTTGGTATAATGCAAAATGCTTGGAGATGGTCACCACGCCTTTGGAAATCTGGTTCAAGTAGAATCAGAAAATATTTGATGGGATGTAACAGAACTTTCAAAGGCTTCCCCTTTTCTGTTCGTCCTATCTTTACCCCACACCCATTTCCTTTCTACTAAATATGAAGGGGACTGTCAATATAACAGAATTAGGGGCCAAAAAAAGATATATCATAGACAGGAAAATGAAAATGAAAGTTTAATTACTTGCCTGCTGTTCCAGGAAGGGTCACAACACAGTTGTGCAAAAGCTATTAAGCTTGGATCAGTTGAGAAAGTACTGACCAACTGATCAACCTTAAATGAACCAGGTTCATCATTTCCTCTTATACTTGCAGTACAAGCTCTCAGACTTGTCAAATCACACGCCTGAAATCAGAAAAAAGGTTATGAAAGCACTGCATTATGATGGATTCAAGAGATGATCAGCAAGCTGCAAACCATAAATGCAACTATATGACCTTGTGCATTGCCCGTGACAACAATGACTGACATCCAATAGGATCATCGACATAGGAACAAGCTCCAACTTTTCGCTTGATATAAATGATGCCACAGTTAAATGGGTTGTTCTTGTCGACAGAACTCCACCAGGGTTTATCTGTACAAGCAATGACACAAGGAATTAAATATTACAATGTTTTGAAGACTTAAGATCTCTAATAATCTACAACTAGCATAACTCGGGCAAGGAAATTTGTTCTACTACCTTCAGGAACAAGCTCTATGACTTGAGGCCAATACCTGGGTCCACAAACTCGTACTGTCTTCAGCTACACGTATGATTTGCAATGTTAACTAATCAGTGATATAAAAGCAGTAAAACTTGAGCTGTTTCATCGTGGAACTACCAAACAGCTTTCTCAGCACCAAGATTATCAGTCGATGTAAATGTACGAGTCAAATGGTTTCCAGCATCGTTCGAGTTTTTGAAAACTCTGATTGCCTTAAAAGCAATTTATTGTTCACTACCGTTTCACCTAAAAGCTCGAACTGTTAGGAAATGGCAGCATAAAAGTATACTGCAACGCTCCCCCACACATGCAGGCCAAGATCCCATGGTCGTTGCACGTGGAGCTTACGCGGCATTTCCTTGGCACGGCACTAAGGGAGAAGAAGTGTTGGCTGTTATCCGTTTTGCACTTCCCAGGAGTCGAACACTCGACTTCTATGCCCTGATACCATGTTCGCTACCGTTTCACTTAAAAGCTCGAACTGTTAGGAAGGGCAGCATAAATATATACATCAACATTTTTCCTCTTGAATAATTTGAATTTTGAAGGTTGGTAGCTAATTCTTCCAAACTGAGTAAGACTTAAATCATCTAATACAAATCTATTTCTCATTTCAGCAAAAGGGCAAATTATCCTGAAATTTTATGAATGCAAACCTAAATGTGAGCAACAGTTAATTCTACACAACTTACAACAGCACGTTCTGGCAGAATACAAGGACTGATCTCACAAAAGCTTGTCTCCGCATAATTTTCTGTTTCTACAGTAGTCACCTCAAGAGGTGCATAAACAGGAAGACCAGTATCAACATCAATTGTTTGCACCCAGCGAGCTTCAGCAGCAAGGACGTACAAGTGCCTGAATGCCTGGAGAATGACACTTCAAGCGAATTATACACGAGATAAACAAGAAATACTACAAACCAATTCCAAGTGGAAGGGAAGATGTAACCTCCCTTCTTTTACTGTTAACATGAAAACCTATAATGAGGCAGGGGTTCAACATCAGTTGGGCACAGCATGACCCTATGGATCAAAAGCCATGCCCATCAGTAAGAAAACATCCATAGTTGTTTTTCCAGACTTAGTGGGATACTTATTTTCCAGAAATCCCAAATGGTTTAATATGTTCAAACGGTTAGTACAATCAACTCGATTGGTTTGGGCCTAGTAACAGCTGTACAGAAGAGATGCAGCTAAACTTCAACTCTGCTCCCCATCCGGAGGATTTCTGAAGAAACAGTTATTTCTTGACACCTGAACTGTTGATCAAGTTGTTACATACCTGAAGATGGCAACGGTTGTCATTTGGTCCATTAGGTAAGCGTGGATAGAGAGTAATCAGTAGAGAAGCAATAGCAGTATTGCTTGTTGAGAAAGTATGCATTCCACCACCAAGAAACAAGAAACCAATTGCTAAGCTCACCTAAAAGGTGAAGAGAAATAAATTTATTAGACACAGACACAATAAATCTATACTAAAATATTGAGCCAGAAGCTATGATCGAAGAAATGAATAAGCTATGGGGAAGGGGTTTGTGCACGGTCGTGCATGGTGCACTACCATGCACAAAAACATTGGATGGGGGATGAGGGTCTACGGTGTCAACCCCATCCCACAGCTGTGTGTATGGCCGTGTACCATGCACGATCATGCACAAAACCTTTCGTCAAAAGCTATTTTACACTAGGCTTTCTCCTATTCTCCTAGAAACAGAATTTTTAACTTAACAAGAAAAGATGCCCAATCTATATCCATCAATAAACTTATATTTCAATTTATTCCAAAGAAACAATTTGTAGAAAGTATATCTAAAGCAGGATTCCAGCATGAAAATAGCTTCAAAGCCATTGTACAATCAAATGATAAACCAACAATAAAATCTCATCAGGTTATTGGTTCCTCTAAAAAAATGGGATCCTGGAAAAAAATATAAAAGTTACCTCAACACTTTTATTTGCTAAAGATCAAAGATACATAAACCCCATAGGTTCAGAATAATCAATTAATGATACTTCTGGTAGAAGTTCAACTGAATTCCACTTTCATCATAATTAATAGAGACCTTTGCATAAATCAAGCTCCCCAATTTTTTTCAAAATGACAGGTAACACCAGAGGGGAATTTCCCGGGAATTGGAAAAAATATGTCCTTTTGTTTGCAATATGAAAGTGAAACTTAAGGGACTTCTATTTCAAGCAAAGATTAACTACTTAAAGTGACTAAAAAATAAGAGAAAATCATAAAAAAATGGTTTCATGAATTGAAAATCTGTATGCTCCATCCAAATGTGGTTGACAGAGGCACCGAAGGCAAGCTTACCAGCGACATCATAGATATATTCACCCCCATAGGTCATGTCCACCCATATCCACTACCTAGAAAGAGAAGCAATCTTCTATAACTTAGCCAGAAGTTTCCCATGAGGCCTTGCCAAACTTTGGAGGAGAAGGAGCAATCAAAAAAGAGATGATCAACGTATTCCCTAGCATTCCAGGAAAGATAACAGCAGGGGGAGACCGAGATCTAGCGATGAATGAGAAACGATTGCGTTGGGACGAAGTTAGAGAGGGCTCGCAAACGGTGAATCTATGGCAGGGGGTGTAGCCCTTAAAACACATGATCTTGTGCCAGGGAGACAAGGGGCCACGGGATCGCCTAATCCAGGTTTTATTTAATGACATCTTACATTCACACTTTAAGATGACCCCACCATGTCAGCACTCATGGTGTAAATGCATTGACCCAAACGATCCAAGTAGCAAATATGAAAATTTCAGTAAATCCTTATTGGGTGCAGGAATGGTGAAGAGAGAGAAAGAGAGCTTATATTGGGGAGGAGTGTGCATGAAGAGAATAGAGAGAGATTGTAGTGGAGAAGAGGCAAGGGAGACATGACACAATTTGGAGTCCTGACTCTTCAACCCATTAAGATCTAATGTCTCCCAGGACCCATCAACATTTGGGTGTATTCATGGCTTGGGTGGTAGGCTTTTTCTGCCCCTATTTTAAACAACATTAATGGTCTATTGCAAACAAGAATACAGCTTACATTATTGTTTATTTTGCCTTGTAATATCCTGTATTAAACTTCTGTTATATATTTATCACATATTTTGCATAATAACTCGTGTATATGTTTTCCTTTGAAAGAAAAAAAAAGGACAGCTAAAAGACCAGCCATGGTGTATGGAGATAAATGTTGGGCTACAAAGAAGACATACATAAACAAAATAAGTAAAGCCTAGATGGGGATGTTAGAAATTTAAGAGTGGCTCCTATAGAAAAATAGTTGAAGGAAATTTGGTTGACGTGGTTTGGGCATGTAAACAAAAGGTCAGTATACAAAAACAACTCAGCCTTATCCCAACTAAATGGGGCTCGCTACACGGATCCTTGCCCTCCAATCAGCTCTGTTCGACGTCATACTTGATACAGGCCTAAGCTGTGCATGTCTTTCCTCACCACTTCTTGTGAGGTCATTTTAGGTCTACCCCTAGCTCTTTTAATTACTTCAATCTGAATCAAATCACTCACCCGGATTGGAGCATCCAAAGGACTCCATTGAACATGGCACAACGATTACAAAATTACAAAGTTCAGCAAAATATTTCGCCAATTTAGATGGAGATGTAGTGAAATTGAAATATTCCACTTATTTGTATCTTTTTTTAGCCAAAATTGGGAACAGTGTGGCATTAATGAGTTTAAAAAATATTAACCACGGGCAAAAATAAAGAGTTCAACATCCCATAGAGGTGCAAAACATATTGCAAACTTACAGCCATTTGGATACCATAACTAGCATGCCCATCTGCAGGGTTTCGACTTCGAAGAAATCTCAACAACCGAAACGTCTGTAGATGTCCTGAGCCTGCCATAACCTGTCCACACATATTAGCAGCAGATTTCCCATAGTTTTACACCAGAATCTGAATTCTCATTAAGACAAGGATAAAATCTTCTTACGACAGAAAGGGAAAGAACAATGAGGTGCAGGCATATCTCTAATGTGCCTCGATCTACATACTGAGACAATCCCTTGGGTAATGTAATCCCACTTGTAACAGAGACAGGCTTGATCTGCAAATGTTGGTGAATGATTTCTCAATTTCCCAGCCATCAGAGATACGTAAACCAGCATCAAGAGAGAGATCATACCTCATTTAGAAAGTAGACAGCATAATTGTAAAGTAATTCTTGTGCATCACCATTTCTGGTTCCAGCATATCTCAATCCTACGCACATTCAATTCACCATTAATGGAACTGCAATTGAAAAATGAAACCAACTGCAGCTTTTAATTATAATTTAGAGAAATTTACTGCTTATTGCTTAGTCCTCCAGTGGTAGCTTTAAGCCTTTAATTGATGCCTAACCATCGAAGAAAGGACATAGATACTTCACTCAGATCAATAATGAACAACAACATCAGATCCGCTGGTAATGTGCCAAAACTATTTGATTTCTCTTTACGACCTTAGGGTAGGCTTGTTAGTTAGGCATATAAGCATGCATTCAACTGATTAGAGTTGATCTTAAGCAGCAAAGAGTTCTTTTTTTTTTTTTTTTTCAAAACAGAAATAGAATAAAATCAATTAACATCTATAAGGGAAAAAACCAGGGATAAGCAATATACTGTTAGTATTTAACTCAGAAAAATGGCAAATAGAGAAAATAAGATAACACCACAGGCAACATTTTAACTTTTAAGTATCCTATCATATCCACCGGACCACCAATACTAATCGATATGTATCATATCTTTAAGGTTCCGATGCGATATCTTAAATATATATATATATATATAAATATCAACTTTGATACCTGTCAATACACTCGATACATCTCTTACAAACTACAAAACACAATCCAGGACTGCAAAATACTTGCTAAGAGCAGTTGTAAGGGATAATTTGGTAAAATCAACTTTATTCTTTGCTTCTACAGGAAAAAAGGACTCTAGTATTAGAACCTTAGAATAGGTTTTTCTTTTTTAAATTTATTTTTTAATTCTTTTTTTTTTTGGGGGGGGTGAGCAAATAAATTCATTAACAAGGGGGAAGAATATACAAAGGAAGAGGGGGGGGCAAGCCACAAGGAACAAGCCCTCAACGGAGGGAGAGACTACTCAGGGCTAGAAGCCCAACTAAAAAAAAGGGCATACATCAATGGGGCGCTATGGTGGTGGGGGAGTGACCCCAGAAAGCAACAATAAGCCTGTTCTTTCCGGAGTCCGAAGCAGTACAATGATGCAGGAAACTAATCTTAGACGAAACATCATAGTAGATGGCTTTCCAAATCTTATCATAAGATCGGGAATTGGAAGCCCATCTACGCAAATTGCGCTCCATCCAGATGTGGGTAACCGATGCACCGAAGGCGAGCTTCCAACTGTATCACAAATAAAGGAACCTTCAAACATCATATCAATCCAAATCCATTCCTGGAAAAAGGGAGGATGGGCCGACAGGAAGGCTAGCAGGAGCTGAGGACCTTCTTCAAGATGGTGGAAGCAAAAGGGTAGGAGAAGAAAAGGTGGTCAACATTTTCAATACTTGATGCGGATCCAGATTCCAAAGACTGAAATCGGATCGCTTAGGGCCCACAATAAAGTAGTAAACTCAAAATATAAAGAGTAACGGCAGTTCTATAAATAAACTGAAGTTTAAGGGAATGGCAGAGTTGTAAATAAACAGAAATTATAATAAGCTACTTGGGAGAGGGGACATGAAGGGGATTAATAGTTATCTAGTGGGGATAAACTAGGAAACAAATAGAAATATGGGAGATAGGAGAATTAAAGGAAAACAGAAGGGTATAACAGGAAATCAGAATAAAAGAGAATGAATTAATAACTCACGATTCTGTTGGGGCTGTATTCAAACTCTAGACAGCCAAACAAGAGGCGGTAGACCAGAGAACAAAAAAAGGGGAAGGAACTCCCTCGATTCTGTCACAGCTTGGTCTAATACTTCAAGTAAACAATCGCCTCAACCTGCCCTCCCAAGAATACGAAGACTCAACCTGAAAGAACCTGCAATGAGAGCGATTGGAGGATCTGAACCAGATCTGGCGGTAGGTGAATGTCAGCTCTGGCTGCTGTGGATCTCACAAATCAGAAGCTCTTCCGATCTCAGATTCAAGTATCTGAATCGCCTTAGGGCTTGCTACTGCTCCTCCAAGTATCAAACCAACAGCTATGGTGTTAAGGAGATCGACTCACCTGTTTGGTACTACAAGCATGGTTTAAAGTATCTCCGATACTGATACGATATCCTCCGATACGTATCTTAAATTTAGCCGATCGATACGATACACACCGATACGATACATGAAAATTTTAAAATCCTTTCGTATCGATATATATCCTATGATACATATCGATATGCACCAATACACTATCGATACGTACTGATACTCTATGGAAAATATAAAATCAAGGTAAAATATACATTTCGGTATGTATCAGTACGTATCGGTGAGTATTTGTATTTATCGATCGGTACGTATTGATGAGTATCAGTACGTATCGGTGAGTATCGGTATGTATCGATCAATACGTATCGATGAGTATCGGTATGTACCGATACAATGCGCTACGGTCATATAATTGCCAAGATGAGTATTTTTTTTCAGAAAACACGAATTTTTGAGGGGTTTTTGTTCCAAAGTTGTTGCCAGTCATATTTCTCTCTAACTAAAGTGGAAATCAAGGTTGGGAACAAGGATTTTACATTTATGGGACAACTACAAACCTTGAATTCTTAGTGCGATACCCTCAATTTAGTGTTTATGCATAATACATGTTATCAATAGTTTTTTTTAATAAAATTTTTATGCAAAAGTGTTTAAAAAGGTGTTTCATAATCTATCTTAGGCGTATCTCCGATACGATACGATACGATACCCTCCGATACGTATCTTAATTTTGATCGACCGATACGGCGAGCGATACCGATA